>NW_019257404.1:0-8432 GCF_002742605.1 Olea europaea var. sylvestris
TACTAACGTTTAATGAAATTGTTTGGTTTAAATCGACATAGAGATATAGTAGGTTAAACCAATCAATAAGAGTTAATTTCACTCAAGAGAGGTAATTAACTAAAATTGAAAAATTGAGTCTAGCATCATAAATGAGTAATTTATTATAAAAGTGCAAATTGTAAGTATACGGGTCGCGTTCAAGTAATAAAATGGACCTTTTTAGTCCAGAATGTCGGTCCCTCGAGGAATGATTACTTTTGTCGGTCCTCGATGGCAATAGGCAACGCACTCGTCGACTATTCCTTGGTAGCACCTGTATATTAGAAAAAGAAGGTGAAGCCCCCGAACCTAAAACTTATACTCGTTTTTCTTTTCTTACTTTTCGTTATTTTGATTTGTGTAAATTGTAATAATGTTTGATTTTATTTTTTTTAACATGTGAAATTAGAACTTTTGATATGATCCAGGTTAGGCCAATGCCGGCCGCATGGTAGACTTCAGGACCAAAGTTGCAATTTCTTCACGAGAATCTTATTTTGACTCAATTTCTTATTTTTGGCAAGTTTATTATTTTAGGACTCTTAAATCAGGTTTTTTTTCCATATTTCTAGACTTTAGTATAAATAGGAAATTTATTTCATTATTGTATTTTTAAGACTTTGATATTTTGAGAATTAATTCGAGAGGCTTTTTCGCTTCTAATTTTTGTTCTTGTGTGGAACAACCAAACTTATCAAGATTTCGTGATCTTGTGGCGTTTAAAACTCGGGTAAGATTCAGTTACTTGTGTAATCAAAAGGTTTTTCATATCTTTATCACCTTGGGATTGTTTGATTCATTAATTGGTTGGGTTAAATCTAAATCCGGATTAAATTTATAAGTTTCGTAATCAAAAGGTCAGTAGTTTAATATATTATTGGTTGTATGGTCCGCAAATTTGTGAATTGAGTCCTAAACTTTGATTTTTGGTTTTCTTGGGGTTTGTGTCATTTTTTGTGGGTTTAATAGTGATCTAGCTATCCGGGTTCACATCAGGTGGTATCATAGCTTATGCACCAGACTCAAAGCTATATCCTTTTGTTTTTTTCTTCTTATTTTGGAGTCTTTATTTTGTTTTTCATGTTTCCCATTAATTTTGAGTCCTAAATCTTTTGTCTTTGGTAGTTTATTTGTTTTGTGTTTTTTGAAAAAAAAAAAACTACTGTTCATGCACTGTTCCGTACCGTAGCTACTGTTCACGGGGGGTTTTTTTTTTTTTAAAAAATTTGGTCCCTCAAAAAAATTTATTTGATTTCTTAGTCCTTCAATTTCCAAATCTTGAATCTTCCACAATTCAATTCTTACCCCACAATTTTACTCTGAGTAATTGTTGTTGAGATCAGTGATTGGAAGCAACTGAAAGGTAAAAGGTTGAGTAGTGAGTTCAATTGATTGTAAAAGCCTAATATTAAGTGAGTCCCGAGTGAACTTTGGTGAGGCAAAAAATTGTGAGCAATAGCTGACAGGGAAGGATCAAATTCTAGCCAAAACAGTAATCAAATCAACATGCAGGATGACTTGGTGTAGCGGTTTGAGTGGATAATGATAAATATGGAAAATAGGTTGGTAATGATAAATATGGAAAATAGGTTGGACAGGCTTGACGCAATGGTTACAAACCTTAGTCGGGGTCAACGGCCAGACATACCACATGCTAGGAGGCCGGCTAGACGAGAGCCTAGGGTGGATATGCAAAATGAATATGAGTATGGCAGTGAATGGGATGATGATGATTTTTGAAGAAGTAGAGATAGGACGGATGAGGAATAGAGGTGGTAGGTTTGAACAAGGGGTAAAAACTATGGATGAGATGACGGTGATGGAGGTATGGGTAGCATTAAAATGTTAATTCCGACATTTCGGGGTAGGAGTGACCCAGAGGCATTTCTTGAGTGGGAGAAAAAGGTGGAGTTGATATTTGAGTGGCACAACTACTCGGAGGAGAAGAAAGTAAAGCTTGCAGTCTTGGAGTTCACTGATTACACCATCACTTGGTGGGATCAGGTGGTCACTTCACTATGGAGGAATAGAGAGCGGCCGATAACTACTTGGGATGAGTTGAAAGGGGTGATGAGAAAACGGTTTGTGCTTGGCCACTATTATAGAAAGCTTCATCAAAGGTTGCAGGGGTTGTGCTAAGGGTCAAGGAGTGTGGAGGATTATCATAAAGAGATGAAAATTCTAATGATTCGGGCTAATGTGGAAGAGGACCGGGAAGCCACCATGGCACGATTCCCGAATGGGTTGAACTGAGACATCGCTAATGTTGTTGAATTGCAGCATTACATGGAGCTAGAAGTTATGTTGCATGAAGAAATGAAGGTTGAGAGGTAGTTGAAGAGAAAAAGGGGAGCTAGATATCAACAAGGGCCTAATTCATCTTGGAGGTCTAGGTGGGATGAAGCAAAGGTTGATGCGGCTGTTGTCAATGATAAAATTGAACCACTTAGGGGAAAAGGATGACAACGCTGGCAAGGTTGCACCAAAGGCGGGACCACAGCAACCTAGGAATCGGGGACATCAAGTGCTTGGGAACAGGACACATTGCTTCTCAGTGTCCAAACAAATGAGCCATGATTTTGAAAGACAGTGGAAAAGTGGTGAGTGACAGTGATGAAGATGGAATGCCCAAGTTAGAAGATGTTAGTGATGATGACGGGGTGGAGTATCCGGTTGAAGGAGATACATTGGTGGTGATGTGTGCACTTAGTTCGCAAATCAAGGTGGATGAAGAGGAGCAACAGTGGGAGAATATTTTCCACACACGATGCCACGTGGAAAATAAGGTATGTAATTTAATAATTGACGGAGGTTGTTGAACAAATTTAGCCAGTACCACATTAATCAAGAAGTCAGGTTTAAGAACAATTAAACACCCAAAACCATATAGATTACAGTGGTTGGATGATCATGGAGAGGTTAAGGTGAACAAGAGGGTGTTATTGAATTTGTCAATTGGGAGGTATAAGGATGAAGTATTGTGTGATGTTACGCCTATGGATGCGGGACATATATTATTAGGTAGACCATGGCAATATAAAAGGAGGGTGAAGCATGATGGGTTTAGAAATAGTTACAGTTTTGACATGGATGGAAAAACCATTACACTTGTACCTTTAACACCCCCAACAAGTGTATGGTGGGGGAAAAATGAAAGAAAAACGAAAGGAGAGCTTATATACAAAGAAGAGTGGGATTGGTGGTGGAAGTGAGTTGGTGAAAGCTAACATATCCCTCCCTAGTTTGTATAATTCTATAGTGCAGGAACATAAAAATTTATTACGCGAGGAATGTCACTTGAGTATCCCATTGAGATGCAACAACTGGAGCAATTATGGAGCATTGACGAGGAGTTAATCTACCATGGCATCGCAGGATATGACAATTTCAAGCGAGGGTTGGATAGTGGTCAAGCAGATGGAAGGAGCATAGTCTATGAACCAGGTCCAGATTTGAGATCGAATCTTTTCAAAGAGAGAGGGGATGATATGATCCGGGTTAGGCCAAAGTTGGCCGCATAGTATACTTCGGGGCCAAAGTTGCAATTTCCTCGTGAGATTCCTATTTTGACTCAATTTCTTATTTTTGGCAAGTTTATTATTTTATGACTCTTAAATTAAGTTTTTTTTTTCCATATTTCTAGACTTTAGTATAGATAGAAAATTTATTTCATTATTGTATTTTTAAGACTTTGATATTTTGAGAATTAATTTAAGAGGCCATTTCGCTTCCAATATTTGTTCTTGTGTGGAACAATCGAATTTATCAAGATTTCGCGATCTTGTGGCGTTCAAACTCGGGTAAGATTCAGTTAATTGTGTAATCAAAAGATCCTTCGTGTCTTTTCTACCTTGGGGTTGTTTGATTAATTAATTGGTTGGATTAAATCCAAATCCAGATTAAATTTATAAGTTTCGTGATCAAAAGGTCAATAGTTTAATATACTAATGGTTGTTTGGTCCGCAAATTTGTGAATTGAGTCTTAAACTTTGATTTTTGACTTTCTTGGGGTTCGTGTCATTTTTTTGTGGGTTTAATAGCGATCTAACTATCTGGGTTCACATCAACTTTGCTCTTTAATTGATTGAAACCTACTGCCTGTACATTGCTTTTCAAATGCTTTTGCTACCAGACTTCCAGTACTACAGTCTTTGTGAGTTGCTTCATTTGTCACCGTCAAGTGTGATTGCACAGCTTGCAATATTAATTGATTCTAGTATTGCTAGATGAATTACCATGTGAATTGCTTTGCTTTTGCTTCTGATATTTATTATTTTGTTATGTCATTCTGAATTATTCCAAGTAGTAATTGGATATCAAATTTTTATCATAAAATCCATGATCAAAAACTAGAAAATCGATGATGATAAATTGTGCCCGTACTGAAAGAATTTCTTGGCTTGGTCCTTGTTGCGAGTTATAGTTTGGAAAATAAAACTTATTCGCTTGATGAGGTGAGAGAATAAAGTGAAAGAGTGATAGAGTTACACAGATAGCTCGTAGATAGTGTGAGGGAGTGATGGCAGAGAGCAATATTTTTATAGGTAGTCATGATACAGGAATCAAAGGTATTCTATGTGAGTAGGATTTCAACTTAGAACTCAATATAGTTTACTAGGTCCCTGAACTTTATGGGATAATTCTTGTTGTACATTAGCTTGTACATTAGGGTGTACATAAGGGTGTCCATAATTTACATGTAGCATCGTCCTCGGGGCATAACTAGTGGTGCAAAGGACAGGAGTGAGGTTATCTCACGCCTTACTGGCAGTCGCAGTGTGGGGATTCGATTTCTGAGACATGGAATTGGATTCCTTGTAGGCACAGTGTACGGACAGCTCTTGTTCCCTGACCTGTTGGGGCACATCCCGCGATTTACCTCATTCACAAAGCTCTAGAGGCGGGGCGGTGGGGGCCTTCAAGGTTGGAGTTCAACCTTTTTTTTTAATGTACATGTAGCATCTTCCTATTTTATTTTGATCGTTAAATTTTTCGGGTAAGACACCCTTTACTTTTCAAAGTCAAATATTAATTTTTACCATACGTTTTTTAGACCTACAACTAGTAATCACTTATCCACCATTATTTTCTACCAACTTATAATTTTAACAAGTAAAAAGGAAAGATAAACAAAGACTAAGTAACTTTTTTGAAGTCATACTTGGATAAACTAATTTTGAATGATTCTATAACAAGAGACATATTTTATCGATTTAATACTAAATCTTCCAATAGGAAAACAAACATTGATAATTCCATAATTTTAATACTTTATTTTGAATCAATGGAAATATCCTATAGCTACAAGGTATGCGTTGGACTAGCCTAATATATAATTACATAAAAATCATGGAATACTGATGGAATTCCTCTAAATAGAAAATTGAAATTAAAAAGTGCATAAAATATATCAAGTAATTAAATAATCGTTGTGCTTGTGCCATCACATGTGACAAACATAATTCTCAATTAGAATTTCTAAAAGGAAACAAATTGTCAGAAAAATATTTAACATTTTGAAATTACAAAATTTTATAATGTAGGCGCAGCACTTGACCGTTGCACATTGATGAGCTCCCAGTAGAAAACTTATAAAGCTACTAGGGATGTCAAAAATGCTCGGTGGCTCGGTTCGGAAAAAGCCCGAGCCCGCCCGGCTTGTGGCTCGTAGCAACCGAACCTAGGCTCTGACCAAACCTCAAAATAAGAGGTTGGCCTGAGCTCGAGCAAGCCCGTGTCGCTCGTCGAGCCACACGGGCCGGCTCGTGTCACGGGCCATTTTTGGCCCGTGACAATAAGGTTCGGTCTGAGCTAAATGAAAGGGAAAAAAAAAGAAAACCAAATTTTTTTTTAAAAAAAAATCAAAGGCAACAGGTTACAACTGCCGGCTGGGGGCAGCTATAGCTGCATTTTTTACGATGCGTAGATTTTGAAATTCAAATTTGAAAATAACGCGGCTTTTTTGTCTATAAATACGGGGTGATTTTTGAAGTTTTAAATTACTTTGTTATCGATTTTAATTCGCATTATTTCTATATTATAGATTTAGATTCAATCATTCAAATTTCAATTTCTTCTTTCTCACTTTTCATATAACAATTAATATATTCAATTTCTTTCACTTTACAGTCTAATATTCAGTATTTTTTATTATACTAGTTATTATAGATTTTACAAGTGATGAAGTTAATCAGTTTGGCGGTAGCTCGAGTACTCCATCTAACTACGATGCATGTCAAAATGTTCCAATTAATTTGGAGGATATTGAAGAGGAAGAAGTTCAAGTACTCGAGACAAAAGGTTAAAAAAAGAATCATCGGATTGTTGGCAACATATGACAAGTAAGAAAATTGGTGTTCAAAATAGAGCAGATATTTGAAAAGCATGTTGCAATTACTATAACAAAGAACTTAGTTGGAAGCCCGGTTCAAGCACAATGCATTTGAATAGACATGTATTAAGGAGTTGCAAAGTGAAACTAGCCGATCACGACTTGAAAGAGACCGAACTAGTGTTTGGTGGTTCTGATTCTACTCTTTTCACCTTTGTATATTCATAGGAAAGATTTTATGAAGGAATGGCTGCATACGTGGTTGCAGCATAAATGCCGCTTACGATGATAGACTTAATACACTTTACTCGACTCGTGCAGAAATATCTCCAATCCAGGTATTCTCCTTATTCTAGAAATACTCTTCGTTCGCATAACATAAAATTATATAACAGAAGAAAACAAGTTACTATTGAAGGTCTAAAAAGTTTTAATAGTGTTATATTGTTTACCTCTGATTTATGGACCGATTGTAATGGAAAATGTTATATTGCTGCTACGGCTCATTATATTGATCACATGTGGCTTCTATATAAAAGAATTATTGCATTCAGATGTGTAGTAGAATATCCCCATAATGCCACTAACATATACATGATTTTAAAACATATCATACAGAAATATGGTATACAAGATATGGTTTGAAGTTTTACTTTTGATAATGCTACAGTGAACAAAGTAGTTATTGAAAGATTTATTGCTAATCTTAACCCCGTATTGGGAAATTTATTTTTTCATTAATGTTGTGTATGTCATATTATTAATTTGATTGTAAAAGCTGGATTAGAACATATAAGTTCAACTTTAGATAAAATTAGACAAGCAATAAATTTTATTACTGTGTCATCTGCAAGAAAACAAGCATTTAATAGTTTGTTTGCAAAGTATAGATTACAGGAGAAATCATTTGCCACTGATGTAACACATAGGTGAAACTCTACATATCTTATGTTACATTCGTGTGAAAATTACGATAAAGTGATTTCACTATATTATAATGGTAGGCATACACTCGGACCCGAACATAATTTGGAAGATTGGGAATATACTATTGCATTTTACGTGAAAAAATTCTTACAAACTTTTTTCGATGCTACAAAGGAATGTAGCGGTGTTTATTACCCTACATCTTCTCTTGTTTTACAACATTTTTTCTACATTTCACAAGCATTTTATAAATATAGAAATTTGCCACTTTTTGCTGATGTAATCCGCTCTATGGAGTTAAAATTTTGTAAATATTGGGAAGAGTTGATTTCTTTATTTCTTTTAGTTTCAGTAATGGACCATCGACTTAATTTAACTGGCACAAAAGCTACTGTAAAGGAGATATCAGATTATTTGAATATAGAATTATTACATGTGCTTATAGAATCTTTTTTATGTGAAATGTATAATTATTTTGCTGAAAAGTTAGGTCAGGGTAGTTCTACTTCCCAAAGTTCTTTTTCAAGGAATATTTCAGCAAATTTTGAAAATTTATGGAATTATTTAGATAGCAATACAAGTGTTCCTTCATTTAGTTCTAGTTTTAGTTCATCAACATCTAGAGCGATCAATATTGGTAGTACAAATCTTGAAATTCCTTCTGAGCTAGCTAGGTATATATGTGTGGATATTCTTAGTGTGTTGCAACCAAACGAATTACAAGAATTTAGTCTTTTAAATTGGTGGAGGTGTAATGAAAGGCAATATCCAATTATATAAAAAATTGCACGTGATCTACTAACACCTCCGGTGTCTACAATAGCATCAGAGGCTACATTTAGTTTAGGTGGTCGAATTTTATCAGATGAACGATCAAGACTAAAAGAAGATATATTGGAGACTTTGATATGCTTTTTTTTTTTTAGTGACTTTGATATGCTTGAAGGATTGGGAATGTGCGGAATTACGTATTCAAGAACATGTTGACAGTATAATGGCCGAAGAGTTGCAGCATATCTAAACATAGGATGTTGTAAGTTTTTAAATTAATTATTTTTCCTTAAGAAATTTATTTTTTAAATTTATTTGATTCAAGAAAAATTGTACACGAAATATTTTATTCGTGTACAATTTTAACTCCGCCTACGTTGAT
>NW_019257404.1:10654-32053 GCF_002742605.1 Olea europaea var. sylvestris
TTCTGGTTGTATTACTAAAGCCAAGAAAGCAAATTTCTTGGAACTTTCAAGAAGAAGGTACTATGCATATTTTCAAGCAATCAGTTGCATAATAAATTTGCATGCTATATCGTACAATCATTTGGAAAAGAGTAATGCTACTTGCAATCGCTTACTATTGTAGTCGTCCTTTGTAGTGTACATATGTCAGTTAGTTATTTCATGCATTGATATGGTAGTTTTTTATTGCTTTATGCATTAAATCACTAATCATCACATGTATGTCACGTAGGACAATTGTAAATAGTATTATTCATTGAAGAATAGAATCGAAAACTACATTGCAAACATCCTTTAATGAATTCTCGAACGTCAGGAATGACTGCTTGAATTGATCAAATGAAAAGTCACTTAATTGTTAAAGAAACAGGAAACCTATTTTAGCTTCTATCAGCTATAGTAATAGTAGTTGCATATGTAATGATTGATTCACAGACCTGAATTAAGTGTTAGATATTACTCGAGTCATGTTTACAATTTTAATTATTGAAGTTTCTTGTTATAAGTTAAAAAATAAAAATAATAAAAATACACTTATAGGAACATGTATACATAAATACTAGGACAATATGAATTTCATTTCTAAAGTTCACGAGAAATTACGATAAGAAAGAAGTGAAAGGAAATAGAGCTATGACTAGTCTTCGTGTGGTTGCATTTTATTCGTCATGAATATAGATCAATATATGTCTGCATGCAGTATTTTTAATTACACGCAGTATTTTTAATTATATTCTAGCTAAATGGACATGGACGGTAGACTTGGAAATGGGAAAAAATGTAGGAGTTAAATTTCTTTCCTATGTATTATCCTTGTATAATTTTTAATTTTAATTATTTATTATTATTATTTTTTGCCGTGTTTCTCTGCCCATGCTCCCAGTATACAATTTAGATTCAATTTAACTCTATTTGCATTTGTTCGATTTCTGGCTTATATTTATAAATATTCAAATCACTTTTTCTTCAAATATTTTGTGGAACCTACGAATACTATCAATATCCACATCTCAATTCTATTTATTTATAAATGAAACTGTTTATAAACACTTTCAAACGTGCTTCTCTCTAATCACCCTCTATTTATAAAATCTTATTTCGACCCGAGCAATGCAAAGCTAGCCTAACAGCAACAAGTTGTGAAAGTAATAAAGATCGTAAAAGACAAAATCCTCAAGACATCACCTAAGAAAGTGTAAACTAAAACAACAATAGAATTAAATATGAAGTACAGCCCATATGCATGTGTAGCACCCAACCCTTCATTGGATATTTGAAAAAAATCAAAATAACTTATCGAGTGCGCAGAGTACAACGACGTGATTTGTTTCAAATGATTTTGTCTATTTTATCTAGTCTAGCATTAGGTGCCATGAACTTTGTACCCGTCATTTCATAAAATTAATTTTAGAGTACCTATTCAAGCATCACATGTCACATGACTTTAATGTATAGTACTTTATTACTTAGATAACCATACATTATATATTACATAACTCTAGAAAATAGTACTTTATTTCCTAAATAGTCACACAACAAACTAAAAAAATGACCCATTACTTTGTGCCCATCATTTATTCCCTAAATAACCGTAAAGCAAACCACTAAAATAGCCCATAAAAATGGAAAATAGGTAACAACAACAACAATAATAATAATTATCACATGTACATATTTTTGCAAAAAGATAAAATATAAGTGGTTTGAAGAGTTTTTAATTAAAGCTCATACAAACAAGTTAAATTATGAATTGAGTAATGCTATTCATGGAAAAGACAATTGGCAGTCACTATATGACAATTTGTTATTTGATACATTAATATTAATGGATCAAATAATAAATTGTCATGTGTATGTCACGTTGGGGAACTTTCGGTAGTCTTCACTATGAATTGCATTATTCTTATGAATTAGCAAAAGATGATAAAATTCAAGTGATATGTTTTAGTCAGTTGTCAAACTCAACAATCAGTTAAGTGTTTTTTAATTTAATTATTTGAAAACTCCATGTTTTTAATGCTTAAAAAAAAAAAAACCATTGAAATCCACGTCCCATAAGATTGAAAGGTTTTTTAATGTGGTCCATTCTTTTGTATTTTTATGATATTCTGTGACGATTAGATCATACAACTTGCCTATTACTTTTTTTCATTGGTCTTCTGTAAAATACTTTTTCCATACAAAAATAAATTTGTCCCAACCGAATAATAGCAATGAAGAGATATGTTTCCCTCACTATTAGACACAAAAACGAATAAAATAAATCAAGAAATTTGTTTTCTTGATTATCAAACACTATAAACAAAATGAAATTTATTGAAAAATGAAAAAGGAAAACCGCAATCCATAGGCAATGACACAAAAAATTTAAGCATCTTGACAATATTTCATTCAATCATAACTATTATCTTAAATTCTAAATTATGTGCAACATTGAATTCATGCAATTAAGAAATTTTATTTTTATAGTGTTTCATTCTCCTTCCAATTGAGTACATCATGAATTTTTTACACCCATTTTGGTTGTATTATTAGAGCTAAGCAAGCTAATTTGTTGGATCTTTAAAGGAGATATTAATATACATGTTTTCAAGGATTATTGAGCGAAAATTTTGATAATACCACGTCACGTGTTCATAATTTATATCAAATAATTCAATACATTGTTTAAAGTAAATTTGTAGAATCCAATGCCTACCTCAAGGTGAGATTAGTGAAATTATAAGCAATCAGAACTTGATCATTAGTTTCAAGGTAAAATTATCAAGTCCTGATTGCTTACACTTTCACTAGTCTCACCTTGATCATTAAATTTCACATATTTTCTGACCAAAATGTGGTGGTTGATTCAGACGTCAGTGACCATACATTCAGTTGGTTGTTAAAGATTATGGTAGGAAAAAAGAAATTTGTATTTTTTTATTATAATCTGATCCGATAACAACCCAATCTGATTTATTATAATAATATATTATATTTTTTATATTATCGCATAATTTATGACACTATTTTTTCCATTTCGAAAATTAGAAATTTGTATTTTTTATTATAATCTGATCCGATAACAACCCAATCTGATTTATTATAATAATATATTATATTTTTTATATTATCGCATAATTTATGACACTGTTTTTTCCATTTCGAAAATTATATTATACTTTACACGTAATTTTTAAATAATAAATAATATTTTTAATTGAAAATTTTGAAAAGATGTATTTTTTTATTAATTAAAATAAGATAAAAATAATAATTAATTTATTATTAGATTTACTATAGTAATTTCTTTTATAACATAAAAAACTAACAATTAATATGTTCAAAATAATTTACTTTGTGAAAATTAATATTGTTTGTAATTAAAATCTTTTTGAGGCTATGATTTTTAATGAAAATAATAAAGTAAATTAGTAAACACTTAGAATTGATAAATGATTATGATTAGCATCCTACATTGCAAGATCACCAAATCATTGGAAGAGGGGAATCCTTTAAAAAGCTAGTATCCCACATTGGAATATCACCGAAACATTCAAAGAGGAGTCTCTTTTAAAAAGGAGCATCACTTGGATAAAAATTTGATGTGCGCCTTCTAATATAATAAGTGAGCCCATCAAGATATTTCAAATATTTTTTTAAAATAAATAAATTTAAAATCTTGTTGAGACTATGATTTTTAATGAAAAAAATAAATAAACTTCTTATTTTTCTAATTTTTTCAATTTTGAATCGGGTTATCGATCGGATATTCGATAACATAGCTGATTGGATTTGAATTTACATTTAAATATCCGTCGGATTATCGGATCGAATAATTATTCTTAAAGGATAGGATCGGATTTGCTCATTGACAGCCCTAGTTGCTGTTTAGTACGATTCAACCCCCCTATGATTTTATTAATCGTACTAAACAGCAACCATGCCTACTCTCTTACATATTATTTTATAAATGCATGTCTCCCTTGTATTCTTACACTTGATTCCTAATGTTTCTTACTCAAGCTTCTCCTTACTACGTTGGATCTGTCTTTATGCAAGATTGGAGAAGTAAAGAAGCTGGTGGAGGAAGGCAAAGTAAAATAAATAGGTCTGTCAGAGGCTTCAGCTACAACAATCAGAAGAGCACATGCTGTTCATCTAGTAACAGCGGTACAGTTGGAATGGTCTTTGTGGTCCAGAGATGTGGAGGCAGAAATCATTCCCACTTGCAGGTTTCAGAATCATTTGGCAAATTTTATATTTTGAGACAATAAGTAATACAAATTTCTATCTCTATATATATTGTTGAAATCTTTAGAGAACTTGTCATTGGGATAGTAGCATACAGTCCTCTTGGATGGGGATTCTTCTCATCTTGTCCAAAACTGGTTGAAACTTTCAGTGAAGGGGACAGACGAAAGGTTTGTTTTTTTCTTCGATCCCTCTGAGTTTCAATTTTATCTATAAATTATTATATCACTGGTGTACACACCATCAACTTTACTCAATTTGTGATAGAATTATACCTAAGAATCTCTGGATTATGAATTTTGAGTTGTGGCCTAAATAAAAGCTCAAGGTTTTGAGCATGTAATTATTGCATTAGTAAGGGCAGCCGTACTTTCAGATTACACTCACCAAAACTCACCAAAACTTTCAGATTATGAATCACTGTTTTCTTTTTCTTGCTTTATATTTCAAGAGAAGAGTTTCTCTTCTGTAGTATCATATATGAAATTGTCCTTAGAATAGCGAATTGGCAGGTTCTGCTAAGCTTCTGGAAACAGGTGGGGTGCCAAAATTATGTTTGGTAACAAGAATGTTTAGTTCATTTCAATGGAAAAGTTGTGCCAAACAAATTCCAAGTCTTAAACTTTCTACTCTAATGACCATTTTACAAATCTCTCCTCTTGAAGTGTGCACGATAGTCTGGAGCCATGCCCAGAGCTCAATTTCTGCCTGCTGCTAAATTTTTTTGTTTACAGTCTAATTAATGATCAGCAGTAACATTGATATATATGCTCATACTATTTTTACTACATACAATCTTAGCTTCGACTTTAAAAGATGTGCTTTACATTTTGTTAGTTATTCCACGACCAATATTTTGTCATGTACATTTGATTTTATTAATTCTTGTATGAGTTGCACCAAAATTCTCCAAACGTTAAAATTAAAATTGTTAATTTTTCGAAAAAGAATATATAGAAATTAAATGAATACATTTTAAAAACTACGATTAAAATATAGAATCTTTGGTAAAGAATTTGTATAAATGAGTGGTGCATAAGTGATTACTAGTTGTGGATCCTAAGAAACATATAATTAGAATTAATATTTGACTTTCAAAAGTAACTTATAGGTGTATTTTATACACACACACAAAAAAGGGTTTAACGACGGAAGTGAAATATCCCATAAAGTCCAACGACATAGTGAACTATATTGAGTTTTTATATTGCAATACTATTCACATATCCCATTTGTATTTATATTGACTTTTAAATTCCAATCCTAGTGAAATACCACTTATGTTTATTACCAAATAAGCGTGCATATTGCAAGCTGCCTATAAATATTGTACTCAACCATCATTCTTACACACAATCTACGTCTTGTGCACACTATCCACAAGCTCTCTCTCGCTCTCTCACTTCAAGCAAATGAGTTATTCCTTTCAGCCTAAAAAATCCAGCCCAATTGCTCACCTTTCTCTGCTTTAAAATTAGAATCAATTCCAAATTTTACCCAAGAGTGTTCATAATTCCTCTCGAAGTTTGCATTTATGAGGTAAGAAATTTTTTATTTGGTTATAAACATTTATCTCAGTGTTACTAGCATCAATATAAACATGAACCTCAGTGTTATTAGCGTACATATGTACTTGTAATGAACATGAGACTTGTGAATTTCTAACAAACAAGGCACAAAAGTAAGATGAATTCAAACTAGGAAGCATAATCCAGCCGTAGAAAATGTGGCCCGAATTAATTGTGAAAATTTATTATTATTGTTATTTTGTTTGAGAAGTAATTTCTAATCCTTTTGTTGAGATTATTTGTATATAATGATGCTACGATTCTCTTTTACATGTTGATTTTATTGAGGATCGAAACAGTTTTGGTTGATAGGACTTTCCTTCACAATGCTATAGCAAAAGGAGCCGGTAAAACATTAAACGCTACCATAAAGAAAATTAATATGAAGTTTTTATGTATTTCTAATAAAACAAAGGTATATATACATACATACATATATATATATATTTTCTTCTGATGTATGTATTTAAAGTTTGTTTAGATGGAACTCCACCAGTTTACCATTTTGATAGAGGATCTAGGATGAGAATTAACAATTAATTCGTACATATTGNATGTTCATTACAAGTACATATGTACACTAATAACACTGAGGTTCATGTTTGTATTGATGCTAGTAACACTGAGATAAATGTTTGTAACCAAATAAAAAATTTCTTTCCTCATAAATGCAAACTTCAAGAGGCATTATATACACTCTTGGGTAAAATTTGGAATTGATTCTGATTTTAAAGCGGAGAAGGGTGAGCAGTTGGGCTTGATTTTTCAGGTTGAAAAGAATAACTTGTTTGCTTGAAGTGAGAGAGCGAGAGAGAGCTTGTGGATAGTGTGGACAAGTGGTAGATTGTGTGCAAGAATGATGGTTGAGTACAATATTTATAGGCAGCTTGCAATATGCGCACTTATTTGGTAACAAACATAAGTAGTATTTCACTAGGATTGGAATTTAAAACTCAATATAAATACAAATGGGATATGTGAATAGTATTACAATATAAAAACTCAATATAGTTCACTATGTCACTGAACTTTATGGGATATTTCACTTCCGTCGTTAAACCTTTTTTTTTTTGTGTAAACTACGCCTATAAGTTACTTTTGAAAGTCAAATATTAATTCTAATTATATGTTTCTTACGATCCACAACTAGTAATCACTTATGCACCACTCATTTATACCAATTCATAATTTTAACAACTGAAAAAGAAATTCAAACAAAGACTAAGTAGGCTTGTTGAAGTCATAAGTTAAAATAATTTTCTGAGCTTCTTCAAGAAGTGACATATTTTATCAACTGAATATTAAATTCGCCAATAGAAAAACAAATGTCGTTAATTACTAATTTTTCTAGAACCCAAAGAATCCTTCATTTTGAAGAATTTAACATATAAATAATTAATCTTCGTTTAAATTGATAATCATTTTGTTACACAGTAGAATTCCATGATTTACGTCGAGTCTACATCGAGTTCTTGCTAGAAGTGGATCTGGGCTTTCTCCTTTTTCATGCAACTATCCAAATTAGAATGTATACATCTGGCATCATGATTAATTGGTCTCTCTCTTCACCGCAATGACTATGAATGTTTCATGGTATCCTTCATCAAATTTTACGTGTGACCTTCCAAGTTTCGCATGTCTACAGGGAAGGAAAGGGAGTGGCGAATGCTATGGCGCATTTAGCAATGAAAGACCAGAATGTGTGGACTTCACCTGTAGACTGTTGTTCGAGCTATATTTCTGATGATGATTCAGGGTTTTGTAATTATAGTTTCAGCAATATTTTTGACCTGTTTAATTTTTTATGCTTTTGGCAACTGATTTATTGGTCGTCGGGCCTGCTGTTGTGAACTAAAAATTTATTTCCGTTTTCCCTTTTATGAATAAATTGTGGAAGGGGGTGAGGGGTGGTGGGGTTGATGATGAGGGTGTTACATAGGCGTTAACTTAGTTGTGGTGTCTTGATGCAGCTAGTGAGTCCTAACATCAACCACTTTGTATCGGGTTTACTTAGTGCGCACTCGAAGAGTAGCGGCGCGGATTCCCCCGTCATAAAAGAGGGGGGAAAAAAAAAAGTCTAAGATGAGTGACATTATGAATTAGCTTAAGTTAATAGACCTTAAGTTACACATTGTTAGACTAGTGTCCAAATCAACAAATAATTATTATTATTATTTTTTTTTTGGTAACCGTTTTGAATTTTATACGACTAATGTGGACTTTGAATTTATTGGTTGTGTCACATGACAGTTTATTCCTAGAGATGGGAATAAAGTGGTCCATATGTTGGCTTCTTTTCCTAGGTTTGACAGGGATGTGATTAGATAGACTGGTTGTATTCCATTAATTATTCGCAAGTTGTTTTGGTGACTTGTACGAAGAAAACTTACTATTTGCTTTACAAAATTGACAATATAGTTTTTACTCATGAAAAAAGAATTCAGATTTCAGTACAATATAATTTAATAAGAATGCAAAACGTTACAATGATGAAGTGGCCAGAATTCATGGCCAATTATTATTATTATTTCTTTATTTATTTCACCGGTTTTGGTCCTTTGCGCAATATGGAGTTGTAAAAATATTTACACCTTTTGAAATATTAACAATTATAATTTATTTCTTAACTGAGTTTCGATTTAATGCTATTCTTTAACAAGTAGATTGTCATCGGATTTTGTCAATAAAAAATGGCTCGTGAAACGTTTATATTACATATAATGATGCAATGTTATCCCATTTAATATATGCTATATGTGTTCACCAAATATTAGTTCCTCCAAAGTAATTAAATTTTATAAAGATTAAAAATGAGTTTAAGATCTTGTTTATTTATATAATTTAAAGAATGAGGATTTGGATTATTTGTAGCAGATTTTCCCAAAAAATATTGATTGTTCTACATTTTAAAGAAATATTACATCAATGCAATTGCCATAAAAGAAAAAAGAAATTACATTTTATAGTATCCAATAAAATATTGATTGTTCTACATTTGAAAGAAATATCACATCAATGCAATTGCCATAAAAGAAAAAAAGGAATTACATTTTATAGTATCCAATAACAAGATTGCTACTATACAATAACATGCCATGAATTGATTATAATATGATTTATATTAGCCTAACTATTAATTCAAGATCCAAACTGTACAACAAATATAATAGAGAACTTCACAGAAAAATCTAAAACCACTACATCTAGTTTTGATCTTTCATAGGCTCAGACCATAAACATCTAAGGAACATCACAAAGGCATCGAACTCAACCATAGACTCTCACAATCCCAACTTCAGAGTCGCTACAATGGAACACAAGAATGGACAGACCAGTTCACAGCAGTTTACTCACACAGAGAGTTCTTAGATCAAGGACTCGATTATCACAAAGATAATAACTAGATAATCTCACAAAGAGAAGATGAAAAATCACAGAGATAGAAAGCCCTTGAAGATTTCAGAAATAGACGACTCACAGAAAGAGAAGAAAAAATGATGGTTTCATCTCTAGGTCAAAGAAAAGGGTCTTATTTGTAGTTAAAACCATCAGCCATTGATCAGTGGGTTAATCCAATGGCTCCAGAGCGACTAAGAGTGGGCTGAATTATTGGGCTTGGTTAAGTGGGTCATCTCATTCCATATTGGGCCTTTTTTTATCATCATAGCCTATGTTGGACAGGACCTTGGCATCACAGCCCAAAAGATCTCCATCTTGATGCTAATGATCATACAAGAAGCCTAATTAATGTAATTTATATCTTTATTCCCAAGAATATAGCTTCCCAGTATTTCCAACAGGGATCAGGTTCAGCACCTGTACAAAACCAAAAAAATTAACCAGCATCAATGTTCAAAATTTGTAAACAAGACTTAAATTTGTTAAGATGTATTACCTTAGTCCCTGAATCAGCTGGATTAAACTGGGTTGCAATTTTTTCAAGTAATAAACTTTCTTTAGAAATAACATCTCTAATAAAATGCAACTTAACATTAATATGTTTGGTTCTTTCATGAAAAACAGGGTTCTTACACAGTTGAATTGCACTTTGACTGTCTGAATGTAAAACAACAGGTTTCCTTAATTTATTTATTTCAGATAACAAGCCCTTAAGCCATAAGGCTTCTTTTATTGCTTCAGTTGCTGCAACATACTCAGCTTCAGTAGTAGATAAAGCAACAATGGGTTGAAGTTGTGATTTCCAACTAATACATGTATTACATAGAGTAAACATATAAGCAGTAGTAGCTTTCCTATTGTCTCTATCTCCGGCAAAATCTGAATCTATGAAACCTTTAAGTACAACACATTCATTACAGGCACTAAAAGTCAAACTAAGATGTGAAGATCCTTTCAAATATCTCAACAGCCATTTTGGAGCAACCCAATGTTCTAGTCCTGGATTGGCCATAAATCTACTAAGTGTGCTAATGGAATGAGCTACATCAGGCATAGTACAAACCATGGTGTACATGACAGATCCTACTGCATCAGCATAGGGTATTTTTTCCATTTGTCTAATGTCAGATTCTTCTATAGAACATTGCTCTTTACTAAGTTGGCTGGCCAAGGGAAGTGAAACTGATTTAGAGTTATGCATGGCAAACTTAGTCAACATTTTTTCCACATATGAGTTTGCTTCAAGTTCAGTAACCTATGGTGCCTTTTCCTAGTGATTTCCATCCCTAAAATTCTCTTTGCATGTCCTAGGTCTTTCATTTCAAATTCAGCACTTAAAGACCTTTTTATCTGATTAACAACATGCATAATCTGACCAATCAGCAACATATCATCCACATAAAAAATTACAAAGGCAACAATAATATTCTCATCATTTCTTTTAAAATAAAGACAACGATCAAATTCACTTTTTATAAAACCAATAGTAGATACAAAATTGTCAAACCTTTTGTACCATTTTCGTGGAGATTGGTTTAAACTATATAATGATCTTTTTAACAAACACACACGATCAGATTTACATTCATCAATAAAACCAGGTGGTTGTCTCATATAAATCACTTCATCAAGGTCACCATGCAAGAAGGTAGTTTTCACATCCATTTGTTCAAGTTCAAGATCATAATAAGCAATAAGAGCAAGCATAACTCTAATTGTTGTATATTTAATCACAGGAGAAAAAATCTCACTATAGTCATAGATCCTACTGCATTAGCATAGGGTATTTTTTCTATTTGTCTAATGTCAAATTCTTCTACTGAACATTGCTCTTTACTAAGTTTAAAATGGCTGGCCAAGGGAAGTGAATCTAATTTAGAGTTATGCATTGCAAACTTAGTTAACATTTTTTCCACATGTGAGTTTGCTTCAAGTTCAGTAACCTATGGTGCATTTTCCTAGTGATTTCCATCCCTAAAACTCTCTTTGCATGTCCTAGGTCTTTCATTTCAAATTCAGCACTTAAAGACCTTTTTATCTTATTAACAACATGCATAATCTGACCAGTCAGCAACATATAAAAAAGTACAAAGGCAACAATAACATTATCATAATTTCTTTTAAACTGAAGACAACGATCAAATTCACTTTTTATAAAACCAATAGTAGATACAAAATTATCAAACCTTTTGTACCATTGTCGTGGAGATTGGTTTAAACTATATAATGATATTTTTAACAAACACACACACGATCAGATTTACATTCATCAATAAAACCAGGTGGTTGTCTCATATAAATCACTTCATCACAAGGCAGTTTTCACGTCTATTTGTTCAAGTTCAAGATCGTAATGGGCAATAAGAGACAGCGTAACTCTAATTGTAGTATATGTAATCACAGGAGAAAAAATCTCATTATAGTCACAGGTCCTACTGCATTAGCATAGGGTATTTTTTCCATTTGTCTAATGTCAGATTCTTCTACAGAACATTGCTCATTACTAAGTTTAAAATGGCTGGCCAAGGGAAGTGAAACTGATTTAGAGTTACGCATGACAAACTTAGTCAACATTTTTTCCACATATGAGTTTGCTTCAAGTTCAGTAACCTATGGTGCCTTTTCCTAGTGATTTCCATCCCTAAAATTCTCTTTGCATGTCCTAGGTCTTTCATTTCAAATTCAGCACTTAAAGACCTTTTTATCTGATTAACAGCATGCATAATCTGACCAATCAGCAACATATCATCCACATAAAAAATTACAAAGGCAACAATAACATTATCATAATTTCTTTTAAAATAAAGACAACAATCAAATTCACTTTTTATAAAACCAATAGTAGATACAAAATTATCAAACCTTTTGTACAATTGTCGTGGAGATTGGTTTAAGCCATATAATGATCTTTTTAACAAACACACATGATCAGATTTACATTCATCAATAAAACCAGGTGGTTGTCTCATATAAATCACTTCATCAAGGCCACCATGCAAGAAGGCAGTTTTCACGTCCATTTGTTCAAGTTCAAGATCATAATGAGCAATAAGAGCAATCATAACTCTAATTGTAGTATAATTAATCACAGGAGAAAAGTTCTCATTATAGTCTATGCCCTCTTTTTGTGTAAATCCCTTTGCTATAAGTCTAGCCTTAAATCTTATGGGCATCTTTTCTGTATTTCCCTCTTTAACACTAAAGATCCATTTGCAATCAACAAGGTTCTTACCTACAGGTTTAGGAACTAAAGTCCATGTCTTATTTTTCATTAAAGAGTCCATTTCATCTATCATAACAACATGCCAATTCTCAGATTGCTTGCCACTCATAGCCTCTTCATAAGATTTTGGTTCTTTAAACAATAAGTCTTGATAGGACAAAGCAGCAAGTGAAAGGTAATCCCCGTACCTAATAGGCTCTCTTACTTCTCTCCTAGTCCTATCTCTCGCTAATTGGTAATCCCCCAATTCATCAAGTTGACTTTTCAGATTTTTTTGAACAATTTCCTCTTCATTATCTTGAGGACCAGAAGCCGTTTTAGCTTCTTCCTCCACCTGTTCATGATCAACATGTTCAGTAGTTAAGCCAAGCTCCACCTGCACCTTGGTACTATCACACTTTTCATCACCAGAGAGCCCTCTTGGCTCCTTATTTTCTAAACAGGGTATTTTTGACTCATCAAAAGTAACATCTTTGCTGGTAATGATTTTGAAACCTTTAGACTCTTTACTCCATAGTCTATAATCTTTAACTCATCAGGATATCCCAAGAAAATACATTTTTGGGCCTTTGGTTCAAGTTTTCCTACACTCTGATGGGAATAGGCAGCACAATAAAAAATTCGTAGGTGGGAATAATCAGGCACATGTCCTGTCCATAACTCTTCAGGGGTCTTACACTTAGAGCACTTGAGGGGGTCCTATTAACAATATAGAAAACTGTCATTACCGCTTCACCCCATAAAACCTTTGGAATACCTGAACCTATCAACATGCACCTAACCTTATCTAGTAAGGTTCTATTCATCCTCTCAACCACTCCATTCTGCTGAGATGTATAGGGTACTATTTTATACCTTTTAATCCTAGCCTCTTTTCACAACTGATCAAATTCAGCGTTGCAAAACTCTAGACCATTATTAGTCTAAGAGTCTTAATTTTCTTCCCAGTTTCATTTTCCACCAGAATCTTCCAAGTTCTGAATTTCAAAAAGGTTTCAAATTTATGTTTCAACAAATGAACCCAAACCTTCCTAGAGTAATCATCAATCAAAGATAAGAAATATCTATTTCTTTCTTGAGTGATAGTGGATGAAGGTCCCTATAAATCATCATGTATATACTCAAGGACCGAGGTGGTTCTATGCTTTCCTGTGTTAAAATGAAGCCTATGCTGCTTACCTAAAGTGCAGTTTTCACAAAAGGACACCTTAGATATATAGTCTTTCCCAAACACACCTTTCTTATGAAGGATGTGTAGGCCCTTTTCCCCTTACATGGGCCAGTCTCTTGTGCCATTTTAAAGTGGCATCAACTTCAACACTAGAAGACTTACATACGTGGTCAAACACTGTACTAGCTTTGACCACATATATCCTGTTTCTTTCAACACCTTTAAAAATAACAAGTGATCCGTTTATCACCTTAAAAAAACCATCTCGTATTCTTCCTTGCAGCCCCATATCATCCAGATTTCCCTTGGAAATCAGGTTCCTATTTAATTCTGGGACATACCTAACCTTTTTAAGGGTGTAAATATATCTATTATCAAATTTCAAAGTGACATTCCCAACTCCCTCAACTCTACAGGCTATATTATTGCCCATAACCACTTCACCTCCATCAGTTTTCTTAAAATCTTCTAAACAGCTCTTCTTAGAGGTCATATGGAAGTTACAACCAGAATCCAAGATCCATTCTTGGTTCTGATTTCCTTCTTCTGCAACATTTGCAGAATTAGGTAAATGTTCAATCACAGCATATACATCTATTGTGGTAGAACCTTTAGATTCTACCACATTTCTTTCATAAACACCCCTACCTTTTGTTCATTTTTCTTCTTCGAATAGTCTTTAATAAAATGTCCAGTTTTCCCACACCCATAACACTTTTTGGTCCTAGTCCTTAACTTAGACCTATATCTACTTTTAAACTTTCTCCTATTATTGTTTTCCTGATTATTATAGCTCTCCTGAGTACCACTCAACCTACTTAAAGTCCTCTCTCTAACAAACAAGTTTTGAGGCCCACTATTACCTCTTTCAAGTTCCTTACTCCTTAAAGAGTCTATGACAATATTAGCTGTAAGATTATATCTATCATACTTAATGGCGGCTTTAACCTCTTTATAAGCGTCAGGTATAGCATTAAATAACACTCCAACCTTATACTCTGCAACATTTGCAGAGTTAGGTAAATGTTCAGTCACAGCATATACGTCTACTGTGGTAGAACCTTCAGATTCTACCACATTTCCTTCATCAACACCCCTACCTTTCTATTCATTTTTCTTCTTCGAATAGTCTTTAATAAAATGTCCAGTTTTCTCACACCCATAACACTTTTTGATCCTAGTCCTTGACTTAGATCTACATCTACTTTTAAACTTTCTCCTATTATTGTTTCCCTAATTATTATAGCTCTCCTGAGTAACACTAAACCTACTTAAAGTCCTCCCTCTAACAAACAAGTTTTGAGGCCCACTATTACCTCTTTGAGACTTAAGTTCAAGTTCCTTACTCCTTAAAGAGTCTATGACAATATCAGGTGTAAGATTATCTCTATCATACTTAATGGTGGCTTTAACCTCTTTAGAAGCATCAGGTATAGCATTAAGTAACACTACAACCTTATACTCATCAGAAACTTTCTCACCTATATTAATGATATCTTGAACTAACTTATTAAAAATGTCTAGACTATCTTCAAGTCTCTAGTAGGGTCTCTCCTAGAGCTAAAAAATTTCTCTAACAGAAATAGCTTATTAGGTAGAGACTTAGGCAGGTAAAGTTTCTCTAGTTCATCCCACAGGGCCTTAGCAGTATCATGTTTTCCTACTTTTCTTAAAACTTAATAAGACAAATGCAGAATAGTGGAGGTATAAGCAAGTTCATCAGATTCTTCCTTTTGATCATCTATCATGGTATCAGGAAATTCATCTATTAGTGCTTTGGAATCTTTTTGCTGAACTAAAACACCTCGCATTTTTTGTTGCCAAATGGGAAAATCCCCTTTTCCATAAAAAATGCAAAGTTCAAAAGATGTTTTTGTCATATTTTATTGCTGAAAACTAACAATATTTCCAAAAAATTAAAACAAGACAGATGATCAACTTTTGAAAGTCTGTTGAATTTGACCTTCGCAAAAAATGATGTTTTAGATTACAGAAGAATAAAATGCAATCAAATGAATGAATACCAATTATTTCTAGTTTTAAGAAATTTCAACAATAACAAGATCAATTATTATATCAATGTAAACAATACAAGAACCAAGGAAGTAATACAAAATAGGCAGAATCAATATCTCAGGTGCACAAATAAAAGTCTGCAGGAGCACAAGAGTGATCAAATTCACCAGGATTCTGTGAGAATCAAAGTTCTCAGGTCAAGGTTCAATTTGAAACACCCAATCAAATGATCATAGACAAGTATAATGAGATATCGTGCACTGATGTAAGCAGCTACAATATACAGCAGTTCGAACATATCAATATAGAGGCATAAACATGTATATACTGTGTTATGTGTGTGAGCGATCGTGTAGAGTCAAGAAAATGCAAACCGAAGGGTAGTCAAATGATTAACCACCAAGAACAATCAAGAATTTGTTATTTCAGCAAAGATGAATGTTCTCTAGGTTGCCAACAGCAGATCGAACTCATAAAAGTTCGCGTTCAGAGTTTCAGATTTAGATCGAACCCATAGGATCACAAGTTTTAGGGTTCTTTTCCAGATTGAGGCCAAAAGTGATAAGATTTTCTCAATCTCCCACAGTCCAGGTACCGATCGGCTAAGCAAACCCCTAGATCAACACAGATCGAGACCTATGGTTTCGCGATCTGAAGTCGAATGCCTGAAATTGATTTTCCAATGTTCGAACTCTGATCGAAGACTCAAGAACAAATTATCAACACTCTAATACCACTATTAATTCAAGATCCAAACTGTACAACAAATATAATAGAGAACTTTATAGAAAAATCTAAAATCACTGCATCTAGTTTTGATCTTTCATAGGCTCGGACCATAAACCTCTAAGGAACATCACAAAGGCACCGAACTCAACCATAGACCCTCACAATCCCAACTTCAAAGTCGCTACAATAGAACACAAAAATGGATAGACCACTTCACAACAGTTTACTCACACAGAGAGTTCTCAGATCAAGGACTCGATTATCACAAAGATAATTACTAAATAATCTCAGAAAGAGAAGATGAAAAATCATAGAGACAAAAAGCCCTTGAAGGTTCCAAAAAGAGAGGACTCAGAGAAAGAGAAGAAAAAATGACGGTTCCATCTCTAGGTCAAATCAAAGGGTCTTATTTATAGTTAAAACCATCAACCATTGATCAGTGGGTTAATCCAATGGCTTCAAAGTGACTAAGAGTGGGCTAAATTATTGGGCTTGGTTAAGTGGGCCATCTCATTCCATATTGGGCCATTTCTACCGTCACAGCCTATGTTGGACAAGACCTTGGCATCATAGCCCAACACTAACATCATATAAATTTAGCTTCCTTTCCAATGACCATTTTTATCATGGAAAAATACATAGGGTTAGCTTGTTGCATTAAAAAGTACAAGTGATGATTTTAATAGCACAATCCATGTGGATGGATGTAATTTAGTGTTTGCTGGTATAATTTAAAAAGTGTAAAAGTTGAGGTCAAAGTCAACAATTAATATAACAACATATTCAACTAAGGATGGCAATAAAACCTACCCCGCCCTGCCCCGAACCTGCCTTGTGAAGGAAAAAAATTAAAAATAATTTTATTTTTAAACAATTCACCCGTTAAAAATTAATTTTCAATTTGTATTTTATTCTCTAATAATAACATAATTCGAAACTTTGAAAATATAAAAAAAATAAATAAATAAATAAAATTAAACAGGGCATAAAGTTGCCGGGACGGCGCCTTACGCCGCCCAGCCCCAAACCTGCCCCATTGCCATCACTATATTCAACGAAATTCCTAATTTTAATTTACTTTTCAATTACATAATTTATTGACTTTTATCAATATCTGTTAGATGTTTATCAAAAGTTTTTCCGAACAACGCCTTAGTATTCTTGGAGCAACTTGGTATTAGTTTTCGTACAACTTCTTGAAGAATTCAGTTTTTTCTTTTTTTTTTTCTTTTTAAGAAGTTGAACATTTATTGTTAATCTTCTTGTTAAGAAGAATATCACATGTTTCGCGTGGGTTAGTCGCTAACAATTAAAAAGGATCAAACGATTGTGTAAGGGACAAAACCTCTTGAGACAAAGTCCCAAAAAGGGGTGTTCTTTTATTGGCGATGACTTTACAATTAGAAATGAAAAACAACGTGCCTCCAAGGGGCGCAAGCACATGAGTTACTGAAAGAAAAGTGTTTAAGTCTAAAAACTAAGGAAATGAAAATTACATGTTCTCTGTTCGAGAGTTTTGGATTCGGTCCTTTGCTTCTATGTCCTTTCTCCCTTTTATACTTCATGGATGATCTCTTTGTGATCAACCGCTCTAAAAACTGCTTGATCGTCCTATAACTGCCCACTTTCTTCGTAATGGCCAACTTGTCATGAAAACTGCCTTTTTTAACTGCTGCCATTACTCTTCATTGTTCAACCGCTTTCGATTGAACTCTTTGAATCGTGGAACGTGATGGGACTGCTTTAATAACTGCTTTGATAACTGCACTTCTTGATAACCATGATGCTTTATGCTTGTTAAGACCTTGGTTGACTTGAAGGTTTGGGCGAGAATAGAGTAACAGCTCTGGGCGACTGTATGACACTCCATTCGCTCAGATTCTAGGCGACTTGCAAACTTGGGCGATGGCGTTACCGCATTTTTGGGCCTCCCTATTTGGGCCTTCATCTTGATTTGTTTGATTGGGCTTCGTTCTTTAGGCTATCTAATTTGGGGATCCTTCAATTGGGCTTCACTCCTTGGGCTGTTCGATTTGGGCTGAATTTTTATGTGTCAACAATTACCCCCCAATATGGCAGAATTAATAATAATTATTAGATTTTGCCATATTCACTTTGTGTTTCCAGTAACATTCGAAACTCCCAAGAATTTCAATCATTGTTTTCTTCTATAACTTGAAAAGGTGCGTTGTTTTGCAAACCCTTATAAACCCCAAACACGCCATTTCACTGTACCATTAAACCACGCCTCAAATTATTTGCGTCTCTCTCATGATTTACTGTTCATCTTTTGCTTCCC
This sequence comes from Olea europaea var. sylvestris, assembly GCF_002742605.1. Lineage (NCBI taxonomy): Eukaryota > Viridiplantae > Streptophyta > Magnoliopsida > Lamiales > Oleaceae > Olea > Olea europaea. Next base: position 29,332 of record NW_019257404.1, read on the forward strand.
TGCTACGGAACCCTGAAAAACTTCGTTCCTTCTCAAATGGCTGCTTCACAATCTCAAGCTGGCGACTCCTTTAGTTTTGATGACTTTCAGAAACTTCTGAGTCGCCCATACATAACTCTGAGTTTTCTAGCGCCCACCGACGTTGAATGTAATGAGTTCTACTTGGGTCCTTTCTTCAACAATGTAGAGGCAGTTGAACAAGTGGCGGTGGATCAACTGTTTCCTTGCACTCAAGGCCCTCCATTTCTGAACTCTCTACCGCTGGGGCCACTTCGCGAAAGAGGTATTCGCACTTGGCCTAAGTCTGATGTAGCTTTCCGTAGGTGGCATGCTCGCCTTGTGGGTCATGGTCCTACTAAGGCACTTTTTGATAGCGCTAGGATTTCTGATTTGTTAGAAATCTCTATTCGCCCCCTACTTTTGATTCAGCACTCTTTTCGATTGCTTTGAGTTTTTGGTCCCCTGAGTATAACACCTTTATTTTCCCTCTTGGCCCCATGTCTATTACCTTAAGGGATGTTGGGGCCCTGGTAAATCTACCACCTTTGGGCGATACCATTTTTCCTGGTATCTTAGTTTCTAGTGGCGCCCCAATGTTTAGGAAAAACTGCACTGATTTTTATTCAAATCTGCAAACCCTTCACAATCATTCGAGCGCTGAGCCTTCCCATACTGAGCGAGTGGCCTTCCTTCTAGTTTGGCTTTGTAAATATGTTTTGTGTGTGCCAAGCATAAAGCCCTCCCTGAGGTATTTACCTATAGCGCACAAATTGGTGTGTGGCAGGCCTTTGAATTTATGTTCTTTGTTTCTGGCTGCCCTTTATAGAGGCATGACCTCTCTTCAAGCTCAATTGAAGAATAGTGCATCTCCCACTGGCAGTGGACCTCTTTGGTTCACTCAACTATGGTTGAGATCCTATTTTCCATTGTTTGGTGCTTCATCAATCTCTCGCTCCTCTGTTAGCTGTTATGGGCTGGCCATGGAGCCCTTAGCTCCTGTAAATATGTCCAGAAGGGACATTTTTTCATTCTTTTATTCTTTGGATTCAATCCCTTCCTTTTTTCCTTTTTCTTCTTTTTTGACTCCAAACTATGTACATCCCTCTTCCACTATAGATAGCGCGAGCACCTCCCTGCTCATTTGGATCCAGTTTTTAATCGAGAGGGAGCTATTTCATGATATTCTAACTAGGACCAATGCCAAGGCGGGGGTAGAAATTTATGCTCCCCAATTCTTTACTCGTCAGCTTGGTTTTGGCCAAACTCGGCCTGTTCCTCCTTGCTATTCAAGGAACTTAGTTGACCGTTTTTATATTTATTAATAAGGCAGAGGCAGAGGCTATAGATGCTCATAATCTTCTTTTAACTAGCCATTTTTCATTAGCCCCTTTCAATTCTAGCCACGTCATTCACCCTCTTTTTGAACAACTCTGGCCGTCGGTGAAGCGCAGATTATTTGCGACTGACACCAATCGTGCCTTTCATTCATTAGACCAACCGAGCATTTCTTCTCCTCCTCCTATTTTGGTCACTCCTTTGTCCGTTCGGAGTCCTCCTCCTTCTCGTCGCACTAAACAATCTGGTCGTCCATCTTCTTCTCTCCCTGCTAAGCCTACTACAGCCAAGAGTGCTCCAAACCGCAAACGGCCAGCCTCAGCATCTCCCATTCTGGAGGATGATGTTGATGATGATGATGATGCCCCTCTTATCGTCAGGAGGAAGGTAATTAAATTGGTTTACTTACAAGTATACTTTTCCACACTTGAAACTTTTCTGTGTGCTGATGATCTTTTGGACTTCTCAGAAAAGCTCAGCCTCTCCTTCAAAGGCTTTGGCATCGACAGCTCCTGCTCCATCATCTTCTGCTGAGGCTACTTCATCCAAACCGGCTGATGAGGGGGCTACGCTTAAAAAGACATCTTCAGTCCCAGAGTCCTCATCACAACCCATGGATGAGCCACCTTCTTCCCAGGGCGTCAACCCCCCAAACATCGAAACAGAAGGTAATTCAGTTTTTTGATGTCTTACCTTTACTTGTGCTGTTGGTCTCTGATTCGTTGCTCTTGAGTTTTGCAGATACTCTTATGAGTCCGCCTGTTGTTGCAACATCTTCTCGCTCAGATAAGGGGAAGTCCTCACGAATGGAGGAGTTGTTGGTGGCAGACTTGGTTGAGGGCATGCCATCTTCCACGATTGTTGATGAGGTAGTCTTTGCTTCACTTCTATTTCTATTTTGTTCGTTGTAGTGAGCATCTTTAATATTGGTAATTTTCTTTGTAGGATGCTGACAGGATTGTGCGTTCTATCCAAGACTTGTTCACTTCCTGGGGGCAAGTCCAGACGTCTAGCCCTGCTCCATCTGATCGTCCTGCTACTTCTTCAGAGGAAGATTTGAAGTTCCTCAAGGAGTCGATATTTGAGTACGTATCCTTCATGGATATGGATATTGGAAGGGCTAGTGCTGCCAGACACAAGGATAAACTTGAGCACTTGAGTGCGAAGTTGGACCAAGCACCGACGCTTCTGTCGCTCAATCTTTCTGCCGATTTTAAAGCGACGTTGAAGGTTATCCACTTCGAGGTCCTTTCTATGTTGGCCAAGAATACTGAACTAAAGGCCAAGCGTACTCAATATCTTCGAGTTGTAGCTGAGAAAGAGTCCTTGTGTATGGAGATTAACAAGGCTGAGGACGAGTTGAAAGAAATCTCTTCCGAGGTCATGG
>NW_019257404.1:37246-44224 GCF_002742605.1 Olea europaea var. sylvestris
GGATCTCTGAGGCATATTGTTTCACCTTTTGTACTTTCAACACCTAACACCACTGTCCCACCGGGCGTGCCAAATTATTTCGCCCGGGTAAGTCGCTAACAATTAAAAAGGATCAGACGATTGTGTAAGGGACAAAACCTCTTGAGACAAAGTCCCAAAAAGGGGTGTTCTTTTATTGGCGATGACTTTACAATTGGAAATGAAAAACAACGTGCCTCCAAGGGGCGCAAGCACACGAGTTACTGAAAGAAAAGTGTTTAAATCTAAAAACTAAGGAAATGAAAATTACATGTTCTCTGTTCGAGAGTTTTGGATTCGGTCCTTTGTTTCTATGTCCTTTCTCTCTTTTATACTTCATGAACAATATCTTTGTGATCAACCGCCCTAAAAACTGCTTGATTGTCCTATAACTGCCCACTTTCTTCGTAATGGCCAACTTGTCATGAAAATTGCCTTTTTTAACTGCTGCCATTACTCTTCATTGTTCAACCGCTTTCGATTGAATTCCTTGAATCGTGAAACATGATGGGGCTGCTTTAATAACTGCTTTGATAACTGCACTTCTTGATAACCACGACGCTTTATGCTTGTTAAGACCTTGGGCGACTTGAAGGTTTGGGTGAGAATAGAGTAACAGCTCTGGGCGACTGTATGACACTCCATTCGCTCAGTTCTGGGCGACTTGCAAACTTGGGCGATGGCGTTACCGCGTTCTTGGGCCTCCCTATTTGGGCCTTCATCTTGATTTGTTTGATTGGGCTTCGTTCTTTGGGCTATCTGATTTGGGGATCCTTCAATTAGGCTTCACTTCTTGGACTGTTCGATTTGGGCTGAATTTTTATGTGTCAACATCACGCTTTTCAGCTAGAGCAGATATCTCAAACGCCCAAATTAATTGGTGTCTCTCATCAAAGAAGCCTAATGATGATAAATTTAAGCCTTTTCTTTTAAAATGGAAAATAGGAAAAAAAATGATTGTCTCGTGTACCTATTTTGCAAAAAAATAAATTGTACGGGACCAGAATTGTTGGACTGGACAACTTCTTGAAGAATGCTTCATTAAAAAAATAAAAATAAATTTGAAAATGCATAGTTAACCTTCAATCACTCGTTTACATTCTCGTTTGGAAGAATTTCATGATTTACGTGCTGTCTCCAGAAAGCCCTTGTGTACAGTCGAGCTAGGTGTTTCACTTTTACGTGCGATAGAGAACAGACATCAGACAATTAAATTAATTGGTTTCTCTCTAGTCAAAAAAGTTTAAAGATATAAGTTTATTCTTTGCTTTTAATCTAAACTAATTTGTGTAAACTCAAAGATATATCTTTAAAATAATGTGAACTCGCATTTATTAATTTCATGTGAAATACGATCAATTTGCTAGTACTTGTCTAGGTTACAAATTTTTTTGCATATATTAGGTAATAAATTTTTTCCCTGTATTTTTGTTAAAATCTTATTGAATCTTGATTTTTATTTTTTTTTCCTTCATAATATGATCATACACAAATTTACCTAATTTCGTAGTTGATTAAATGGGATTAAGGTAAGAGTAATGCCATTTGTAGTTGCTCACAACTGTAATACTCTACGTGGCATACATGTGGAAGTTAATAATTTAAAGCATGAGGCAATAAAAAACTGACATATTAATTCATCAAATCACTAACTGTCACATGTATACTATGCAGAGTGACAAATATCATCACTTAAAGTATAAATCTTGACCAGTCATTACTCTTATGATAATATCCTATAGCTACAAGCGATGCACTATTTTGGTCTAATATATAGTTACTTAAAAGTAGTGAACATGTTATGTTAGTGGATTCTTTATTGTTGATTTTTGTATCCCGTAAGTGTATAGATTGTAACATGTAACAAAGTAACCCATGGGTCCTAATATCGTTCCCACGAGAACTACTATTTAACAATTGATTTAATTATTTCCCACTTCAATTTGATTGAAAACAAATAAAGTCGTCATTTTTTTCGTTTAGTGATTCCGTATTTTAAATGAATAAAAGTGATTTTTTAATATAATGGTTTAAGTATTAGGATTCGTGATTTTACCATAGTTATCTCCTTAATCTCAATTACCAAGTTTCATACAATTAATTATGTTTATCCGATCGAATTCTTCTAATGTATTCAATTTACCCATCTCAAATTCTCATTGAGTCTAATTCAGTTCTATATTTCTATACGACTCAATCATAGTTAAACACACTTATATTCTAAGAATTCATGTAAGACCACAAATCTAGCACAAGTATCTCTATGTTTTATATTAATTACTGGGTTTTATTACATGGTCTAAACAAATAATTGGCATCTATACTTAATTATTGGTTAGGAAATCAATGAATTAGTGGTCAATTAATTCGAGCATTAAGAATAGAAGTAAAATAAATTCGCAAAAACAATTTGAGATTTAAAGCTTTTTAATTAAAAACGGTGTTCAAACGTAGGTTACTAATCATTAATCCTAAGGAAAAACGTGAAAAAGATGAAGATCCTACAGCAAGAATCCATCTCTTCTTGTGAAATCCTTGGAACCCTAGCTTTTGGATTGATTTCTTTATTTTTTTTCCCTCATTTTGGCTTGAATAATATATGTATAATAATCCCCAAGCCTTGACTTGAATATATGTGTATGATGAAATTCCACAAGCCCCTTTTATTTATAGAAAAGATTTATACAAAATTCTTGTTCAACTTGATTTTGATCAAAGAGTTTAAATTGATTTCTACTAAAGAGTTTAAAAAATAACAAGAAACAAATTCCTTTTTCAATTGAACTCTGTTTCTGATGTAACTTTATTCCTCTAACTTCTTTTATTTTGTAATTAAGTTCTCTTCATTCCAAAATCATAATAGTTGACCCGAGACAAGTTTCTAAGTGTGCAAATCAGACCTCAAACTTTGTAAATGTCAAATTTAACTCCCGAAACTCTTGAATTTTTACCATATGCTCCATTAATATTTTCAGTTGATCGCTTGTAATCCGATTAATCTTCAATTACTTCAAATAAATTCAATTAAGCTCCAAATAGCCACTTTTCATATAAATTGTATCCAAGTTGGGATTGTTCTACAATTTGTATACACTACTAAAAAACAGCTTTTCACCTACGAAAAAATATCAACGTATGCGATCCGTTGATAATTAGAAACGAATTATCAATTAGTAAAAGTTATTCACTTTCAGCTACAATAATCAACAACGAATTTTTCGTTGGTAACGATGATATCTGTTTACCAATGAATATTCCGTGCATCATGTAATCGTTTAACATTTGGATTTTTCACCTACGGAATATCCATCAGGTGACGTACTGAATGCATCTGTTGATAATTAGAAATGGATTATTACATCCATTGATAATTAGAAACGGATTATTACATCCATTGGTAATTACAAAAAACAGCTTTTCACCTATGAAAAATTATCAACGGATACAATCCGTTGATAATTAGAAACGGATTATTCATTAGTAAAAGTTATTTACTTTCAGCTACAATAATCAACAACGAATTTTTCACTGGTAACGATGATATCTGTTTATCAATGAATATTCCGTACATCATGTAACCGTTTAACATTTGGATCTTTCATCTACGGAATATTCATCATGTGACGTACTGAATGCATCTGTTGGTAATTAGAAACGGATTATTACATCCGTTGGTAATTAGAAACGAACTATCTATTGGTATAAGTAATTCACTTTTAACTACAATAATTAGCAACGAATTTTCTATTAGTAACGATGATATCTCTTCACCAATGAATATTCCGTGCCTCATGTAATCCTTTAACATTTGAATCTTTCACCTACAGATATTCCGTTGGTAATCCGTTGATAAAAGTAATTCATTTATCCCACATCAAAAGTTCACAACAAAGTCTTCAGAGTTGTCCTCTATAAATTAATTTGTGGTCCAATTTTTGGTTAAACAATATTTTGGCATTTCAATTCAGTTGGCTAAACTTTAAAAAATTAGAATATTAAATAAATAATAATAACAGTAATAAAAAATAATTTTTTTATTTTTTTACGATGCCTCACACCTATGTGGCTATTTATAACATTGATTTTTACCAATTGTAATGGTAGACATTTATCAACGAAAAGTGGGTTGGTATTAATTAAGACTTTTATCAACGGAAATTTTGTTGGTAAGAGATTCACACTTTATTAATGAAAATTTCGTTGGTAAAATCTTTACTACCGGCACGATTCGTTGGTAACTGTTAGCGACCCTCAAATTAGCAACGAATTTGCAATTGCAAATATTCCGTTTGTAAAGAATAATAGCAACGGACATCGGGGTTTTACGAATGGAAAATCCAAGCCTGAAGCCATGTTTTTTAGTAGTAATAATTTAAACATAGTAAGTAGATAATCACTCAATTTATATATAACTAAATAAAAAAAAGAAATCCAAATAAACGCATAAAATGCACTCATCATTCCTCCAAGTAGAAAAATGAAATTTAATAGGTGCCTAATATACAAATAATTAATCAATCATTGCCCCCTCTTATATGACCCTTAATAATTCTCAATGTGGATATGCACTACTAAAAAACAGCTTTTCACCTAAGAAAAATTACCAACGGATCCGTTGGTGATTAAAAACAGATTATTCGTTGGTAAAAATAATTCACTGTTAGCTACGATAATTAGCAACGAATTTTTCATTATTAAAGATGATATCTCTTTACCAACCGATATTCCATACCTAATGTAACTATTTAACATTTGGATCTTCTTCCAACGGATATTCCGTAGGTGATGTATTGAATATTGCCAATGGATTGCATCCATTGGTAAATAGAAACGGATTATCTGTTGGTAAAAGTAATTCACTTTTAGCTACAATAATCAACAACGGGTTTTTCGTTGGTAAAGATGATATCTATTTACCAACGGATATTCCTTGCCTAGTATAACCGTTTAACATTTTGATCTTTTACCTACGTATATTCCGTTGGTAATTATAAACGGATTATCCATTAGTAAAAATGATATCTCTTGACCAACGGATATTCGTGCCTAATATAACTGTTTAACATTTTGATCTTTCAACAATGGATATTCCATTGGTAATTAGAAATAGATTATCCGTTGGTAAAAATAATTCACTTATCACACATTGTAAGGTTACAACAATATCTTTGTAGTTGCCCTCTATAAATTTGTGGTCCAATAAGGAGTTAAACAATATTTTGGCCTTTCAATTCAGTTGGCTAAAAATTAAAAAAAAATTATAATTATTAAATAAATAATAACAATAATAATAATAATTTTACCATAAAATTATTTACAATATTGATTTTTACCAATTATAATGGTAGACATTTACCAACGGAAAGTCGGTTGGTATTGGTTAAGACTTTTACCAACGAAAATTTCGTTGGCAAAAGATTCACACTTTACCAACGAAAAATCCGTTGGTAAAATGTTTACTCTTTACCTATGGTATGATCCATTGGTAACTATCAGGACCCTCAAATTACCAACGGATTTGTGATTGCAAATATTCCGTTGGTGAAGATTATTAGCAATGAATATTGAGGCTTTAGGAAGGGAAAATTCGTGCCTGAAGCTATGTTTTTTAGTAGTGATGGAACGTAATTACAGTGCATGTCTTACATTAACAATTTCAATTATCTTACTATTATTTCGTAAGTGTTAACAAACAAATGTTAAGTTCCGTAAAAAGAGAAATGAAAAAGAATTACAAGACACACATGGCACAAAGGATGTTTTATATAATTTTACATTTTGTCCTATGTTCTCTAATTAAAGTTACAATTTACATATAGTAATTTTTTAAGCCTGAACGGACACAATTATTAGTCTCCGAAGGTTAATAATTTTAGCGAATAGCTTTTAGAGAAACTTACGCTAATCTTCAAAGGCAATGTACAATCCCTGATGTATATACGTGTTTTCAAGCAAAAATAAACACGTTGAGAAGAATATTTTATTCATGTATAAGATATGTTAATAACAACTAAATTTTAGTTTCTCTCACATTAGGTATATATATTGTCATCATCTATACGTGGTCTACAATCTTGCATTATAATTATATAAGAAGCTAAGTTCTTCAACTGCATACATATATATATGTGTGCATGGAAACAAGAACCACGTTGGACCTAGATAATAAATGACGGGGTGGGGGATTATAGATCAGGAATTATCTTTTGTGTATTTTATGGCAAAATAATTTAATAAATAAGATCATCATATAACATCCATAAAAATAAGCTAGGGAATCTAAGCTCCTCACAGAGTCCGGGTGTAGGATTAAAAATCGCACCTAGCCTTTGGTGATATTTTGCCTAGAAGAGGAAAACAACATTAATTACAAAAATGATATCATTCTTAAATATTTTTATTTTTATTTGTTTATTTATTTTATTATTGAAATGAGAAGTGAAGTAATATAAATGTTATTCTTAGTAAATATAAATCAATTCTTTATCGTCACTACAACAAAAGTAGTTTTTTTACGACATTATTTACGGCGTACATTTCAAGCATGTCGTAAAAAGTTTGTTTTTATGGCATGGCTTAAATGTGTGCTGAAATAATTCAATTACTTAAAGAATTTATGGCATATATTTAGAGCACGTCGTAAATAATTTATTTGTTATTTTTTATAATTTAAAAAAACTTTTTACAATATGGTGAAGTAAAATTTGTGGTTGTAATATAATTACCCATAAAATATAATTATCAAATTTTGGATGCAACAACTTTTTGCCTATTTGTTTGTCGACTTTTAGAGATTATTTTTACAGATCACCATACCAATTTTTTCGTGTCCGTTTGTGATCCAACTAATATATTGATTGGCATTGACAAAATTTGGTAGCCTGTGACCTGATTAATATCGTGGTTGGACTTTGAAGATTCTAATGCTGTAGTAACTCGAATATGAGCGTGGTCGATCTG
>NW_019257404.1:46101-56658 GCF_002742605.1 Olea europaea var. sylvestris
TCTTCTGATGTATGCATTTGTAGTTTGTTTTGATGGTACTCCACCAGTTTACCATCTTGATAGAGGATCTTGGATGGGAACTAGCAGTTGCTTGGTTCTTATTGAGTTTATTACTCTTGTCATAAGCTATTGAATACTTTTTTTTAACTGTAGAATGATTATATGCATATTGAAATATAAATCAGCTATGTCACCTGGTTAAGAAATTGTAATACTTGTTTGTCTTGGATATTCAAAGAGGAGGATGGTGCAACAATGTAAAAAGTTGCCTGGTCCATAAGAACTCAAAACAAGGTTCCTCCAAAGACATGGCTAAACAACTTAGTTTCTCTGGGATTTTGAGCAATAAATCATAGTTTAATCCTGGTATATCTTAGTCTTTTGATTGACTTGGATTTTATTATTTTATCAGGACTTATTATTCTTCTTTAATGTAGTCTTTTATTATTATTATTATTATTATTATTATTATTATTATTATTATTATTATTATTATTATTATGTCATGTAAATATCAAGATTTTCGTAATTGGAATAGGATTAAGGTTACATACTGTGACGGTGCATCACTCACTAGGGATGTAGAAATAGTTGATCCTGTAAGTTATGACAATAGATACATTCATAGGATTATTTTCCTCATTTCTTTATATTTAGCATTCTCGAAGTGATTATGTATATATAACTTAATGGCATTTTTTGAAACAACATGACAAATTATTAACTTAATCAATAGTTGCTAACTCATACAAAACGGTAATCAATAAATTATATTCAATTCACTAACCCAATCTCGGTCATTGGTCAAATCTAACATCTGGCTATCTAGAGTGTGCGGAACGGCTAATTCACAAATATGACCCTAAGCCTCCTCTTCCATTGAAGACGTCAATTCAGTTATTAATTCCAGCTGACATATTGCTAGTTCAAAACATAGAAAAGAGTCATAGAAAAAAGAAAAAAAAACGTCGACTGAGTTGACTTTGCAGCAAATGGATCAGCCGACTAGGAAGTTGGCTCAGTCAGCTCAGCCGACACTGTTTTTTTCTTTTTTTCATTTTTCTGTAATTTTTTCTGAGGTGACTTTGTAACAGTTTGGATCAGCCGACATCAACCGATTGTTACGCAATCGGTGGAAACCGACAGCAGAAACATAGTCGTTTTCCACCCACTGAAATCGTCATTTCCTGCGAGCTCAAGGCACATTTTCCCCCCATTAACTACCAACAATTTTCTATCTAAGTAATCAAGAAGTTACAACAACAATAACAATGTAATCCACAAAAAATCACAAAACAAGTCAAAGGGAAAATCAATTGCGTAAAATCCCAAAATTCCTGACCTTGTACAAAGAAATATGGTGATGGTGATGGGGTAGACCGTGAGAATGTTGAAGCTAGACTGGATCCGAACTTAAGAGCCAACTGTATGATTTTTGGAATTTTTTTCCCCTCTCCTTTCTCCCTCTCTTGGCAATGTACAAGATGAGGGCAAAGTGGCAATCATATCCGTTATTTATCTAAAGTATTTGTTGACTTCTTTTTTTAAATTGGTCTAGGGCCAATGTTGAATTATGGCTTAGTCAACAAGCCATTTCCACTTATTTCCTTTCCAAGTAAATTATACCACTTACGTTTATTACAAAATAAGCGTGCATATGCATGTTGTCTATAAATATCGCACTCAACCGTCATTCTTGCACACAATCTACCTCTCATGCACATTATTCACAAGCTCTATCGCTTCAAGAAAATGAGTTATTCTTTCCAGCCTTAAAAACCCAGACCAACTGCTCACCCTTCTCAGCCTTATAATTAGAATCAATTCCAACTTTTACCCAAGAGTGTTCATAATTCCTCTCGAAGTTTGCATTTGTGAGGTAAGAAATATTTTGTTTGGTTATAAACATGAATCTCATTGTTACTAGCATTGATACAAATATGAACCTCGATGTTATTAGCATACATATATAGTTGTAATGAACAAGAGACTTGGGAATTTCTAACAAGGAAGACTCAAAAGTAAGATAAATTCAAACCGGGAAGCATAATCCAATGATAGAAAATATGGCCTGAATTAATTGCCTAAATTTATTTTTGTTGTTATTCCATTTGAGAAGTAATTTTTAATCCTTATGTTGAAATTATTTGTATAGAATGATGCTGTGAATTATCTTTTACAAGTTGATTTTACTGAGGTTCGAAGCAGTTTTGGTTGATCGGGCTTTCCTTCACAATGCTATAGCAAAAGGACCCGGTAAAACATTAAACGCCACCATATAGACAATTAATATGAATTTATTATTTTTGGCATTTCTAATAAAAAAAAGGTTAAATCTATTTTCTTCAGATGTATGCATTTGCAATTTGTTTTGATGGGACTCCACCAGATTACCATCTTGATAGAGGATCTTGGAAGGGAATTAACAGTTGCTTGGTTCTTATTGAGTTTAGTACTCTCGTCATAAGCTATTGAATACTTTTTTTAACTGTAGAATGATTATAAGCGTATTGAAATATAAATCAGCTATGTCACCTTGTTAAGAAGTTGTAATACTTGTTTGTCTTGGATATTCAAAGAGGAGGATGGTGCAACAACATCAATAGTTGCCTGGTCCGTAAGATCTCAAAACAAGGTTCCCCCAAAGACATGGCTAAACAACTTAGTTTCTCTGGGATTTTGAGCAATGAATCACAGTTTAATCGTGGTATATCTTAGTCTTTTCATTGACTTGGATTTTATTATTTTACCAGGACTTATTATTCTTCTATGTAGTCTTTAATTATTATTATTATTATTATCATCATCATCATCATCATCATCATCATCATCATCATCATCATCATCATCATTATTATTATTATTATTATTATTATTATGTCATGTAAATATCAAGATTTTCATAATTGGAACAGGATTAAGGTTACATACTTTGACGGTGCATCACTCACTTGGGATGTAGAAATAGTTGATCTTGTAAGTTATGACAATAGATAAATTCATAAGATTATTTTCGTCATTTCTTTATATTCAGCTTTCTCGAAGTGAATATGTATATATAACTTAATGGCATTTTTTGAAACAACATGACAAATTATTAACTTAATCAGTAGTTGCTAATTCATACAAAACAATAATCAACAAACTATATTCAATTCACTAACCCAATCTCGATCAATGGTCGAATCGAATATCTGGTTGTCTTGGATGTGTGGAAAGGCTAATTCACGAATATGACCCTAAGCCTCCTCTTCCATCGAAGACGTCAATTCAGTTATTAGTTCAAGCTAACACATTAACAGTTCAAGACATAGAAAAAAGTTATAGAAAAAAGAAAAAAAAATATCGACGGAGCTGACTTTGCAACAATTGGATCAGCCAACTAGGAAGTTCGCTCAGTCGGCTCAGTCGGCTCAGCTAACATTGCTTTTTCATTTTTTCCTTTTTCTGTAATATTTTCTGAGCTGACTTTGTAACAATTTGGATTAGCCGACTGTTACGCAGTCGGTGGAAACCGACAGCAGAAACACAGTTGTTTTCCACCCACTGAAATCGTCATTTCCTGCGAGCTTAAGGCCCCTTTTCCCCCATTAACTACCAACAATTTTCTACCTAAGTAATCAAGAAGTTACATCAACAATAACAATGTAATCCACAAAAAATCACAAAACAAGTCAAAGGGAAAATCAAATGCATAAAATCCCAAATTTCCTGACCTTGTACAAAGAAATATGGTGGTGGCGATGGGGTAGACCATGAGAATGTTGGAGCTAGACTGGATTCGAACTTAAGAGCCGACTATATGAATTGGTTTTTTTTTTTGGTTTTCCTCTCCTTTCTCCCTCTCTTGGCAATGTACAAGATGAGGGCAAAGTGGTAATCTTTTCTATTATTTATCTAAAATATTTTTTCACTTCTTTTTTTAAATTGGTCTAGGGCCAATGTGGAATTATGGCTTAGTCAACAAGCCATTTCCGCTTATTTCCTTTCCAAGTAAATTATACCACTTACGTTTATTACAAAATAAGCGTGCATATGCATGTTGTCTGTAAATATCGCACTCAACCATCATTCTTGCACACAATCTACCTCTCATGCATATTATCCACAAGCGCCATCGCTTCAAGCAAGTGAGTTATTCTTTCCAGCCTTAAAAACCAAGCCCGACTACTCACCCTTCTCAGCCTTATAATCAGAATCAATTCCAATTTTTACCCAAGACTGTTCATAATTCCTCTCGAAGTTTGCATTTGTGAGGTAAGAAATATTTTGTTTGGTTGTAAACATGAATATCATTGTTACTAGCATCGATACAAATATGAACCTCGGTGTTATTAGCATACATATATAGTTGTAATGAACAGGAGACTTAGGAATTTCTAACAAGGAAGGCTCAAAAGTAAGATAAATTCAAACCAGGAAGCATAATCCAATGATAGAAAATATGGCCTGAATTAATTGCCAAAATTTATTTTTGTTATTATTCCGTTTGAGAAGTAATTTTTAATCCTTGTGTTGAAATTATTTGTATAAATGATGTTCTGAATTATCTTTTACATGTTGATTTTACTGAGGTTCGAAGCAGTTTTGGTTGATCAGATTTTCCTTCACAATGGTATAGCAAAAGGACCCGGTAAATCATTAAATGCCACCATATAGAAAATTAATATGAATTTTTATTTATTTATTAAATTTATTTTTTTGGCATTTCTAATAAAAAAAAGGTTAAATATGTTTTCTTCTGATGTATGCATTTGTAGTTTGTTTTGATGGGACTCCACCAGTTTACCATCTTGATAGAGGATCTTGTATGTGAATTAACAGTTGCTTGGTTCTTATTGAGTTTATTACTCTTGCCATAAGCTATTGAATACTTTTTTTAACTGTAGAATGATTATAGGCATATTGAAATATAAATCAGCCATGTCACCTGGTTAAAAAATTGTAATACTTGTTTGTCTTGGATATTCAAAGAGGAGGATGGTGCAATAATGTAAAAAGTTAACTGGTCCGTAAGAACTCAAAACAAGGTTCCTCCAAAGACATGGCTAAACAACTTTGTTTCTCTGGGATTTTGAGCAATGAATCACAGTTTAATCCTAGTATATCTTAGTCTTTTCATTGACTTGGATTTTATTATTTTACCAGGACTTAATATTCTTCTTTAATGTAGTCTTTAATTATTATTATTATTATTATTATTATTATTATTATTATGTCATGTAAATATCAAGATTTTCATAATTGGAATATGATTAAGGTTACATACTTTGACGGTGCATCACTAGGGATGTAGAAATAGTTGATCCTGTAAGTTGTGACAATAGTTATGTTGATAAGATTATTTTCCTCATTTCTTTATATTCAGCTTTCTCGAAGTGAATATGTATATATAACTTAAAGGCATTTTTTGAAACAACATGACAAATTATTAAGTTAATCAATAGTTGCTAACTCATACAAAACAGTAATCAATAAATTATATTCAATTCACTAACCCAATCTCGGTCATTGGTCGAATCGAACATATGGTTGTCTTGGGTGTGCGGAACGGCTAATTCACGAATATGACCTTGAGCCTCCTTTTCCATCGAAGATGTCAATTCAATTATTAATTCAAGCTGACATATTGACAATTCAGAACATGGAAAAAAGTTATAGAAAAAAGAAAAAAAACGTTGATTTAGCTGACTTCGCAACAATTGGATTAGCCGACTAGGAAGTTGGCTCAACCGACACTGCTTTTTTCTTTTTTTCCTTTTTCTGTAATTTTTTCTGAGCTGACTTTGTAACAGTTTGGATCGGCCTACGTCAGCCGACTGTTACGCAATCGGTGGAAACCGAAAGCAGAAACACAGTTGTTTTCCACCCATTGAATTCACGATTTCCTGCGAGCTCAAGGCCCCTTTTCGCCCCATTAATTACCTACCATTTTCTATCTAAGTAATCAAGAAGTTACATCAACAATAACAATGTAATCCACAAAAAATCACAAAACAAGTCAAAGGGAAAATCAAATGCGTAAAATCCCAAAATTCCTGATCTTGTACAAAGAAATATGGTGGTGGCGATGGGGTAGACCTTGAGAATGTTGAAGCTAGATTTTTTTTTTTTTTTTTTTTTTTTTTTTTTTTTTTTTTTTTTTAACCAACTTTATTGTTTTTTTTTTTTTTTTTTTTTTTTTTTTTTTTTTTTTTTTTTTTTTTTTTTTTTTTTTTTTTTTTTTTTGGTTTTCCTCTCCATTCTCCCTCTCTTGGCAATGTAGAAGATGATGGCAAAGTGGTAATCTTATCCGTTATTTATCTAAAATATTTTTTCACTTCTTTTTTAAAATTGGTCTAGGGCCAATGTGGAATTATGGCTTAGTCAACAAGCCATTTCCACTTATTTCCTTTCCAAGTAAATTATACGACTTACGTTTATTACAAAATAAGCGTGCATATGCATGTTGTCTATAAATATCGCACTCAACCGTCATTCTTGCACACAATCTACCTCTCATGCACATTATCCACAAGCCCTATTGCTTCAAGCGAATGAGTTATTCTTTCCAACCTTAAAAACCCAGCCCAATTGCTTGCCCTTCTCAGCCTTATAATCAGAATGAATTCAAAATTTTGCCCAAGATTGTTCATAATTCCTCTCGAAGTTTGCATTTGTGAGGTAAGAAATATTTTGTTTGGTTATAAACATGAATCTCGTTGTTACTAGCATCGATATCAATATGAACCTCGGTGTTATTAGCATACATATATAGTTATAATGAACAGGAGACTTAGGAATTTCTAACAAGGAAGGCTCTAAAGTAAGATAAATTCAAACCAGGAAGCATAAACCAATGATAGAAAATAGGGCCTGAATTATTGTTGTTATTCCGTTTCAGAAGTAATTTTTAATCCTTGTGTTGAAATTATTTGTGTAGAATGATGCTGTGAATTCTCTTTTACATGGTGATTTTACTGAGGTTCGAAGCAGTTTGGGTTGATCGGACTTTCCTTCACAATGCTATAGCAAAAGGACCCAGTAAAACATTAAATGCCACCATATAGAAAATTAATATGAAGTTTTTTTTTTTGTTGCATTTCTAATAAAAAATGTTAAATATGTTTTCTTATGATGTTTGCATTTGCAGTTTGTTTTGATGGGACTCCTCCAGGTTACCATCTTGATAGAGGATCTTGGATGTGAATTAACAGTTGCTTGATTCTTATTGAGTTTATTACTCTCGTCATAAGCTATTGAATACTTTTTTTTAACTGTAAAATGATTATATGCATATTGAAATATAAATCAGCTATGTCACCTGGTTAAGAAATTGTAACACATGTTTGTCTTGGATATTCAAAGAGGAGGATGGTGCAACAATGTCAAAAGTTGTCTGGTCCGTAAGAACTTAAAACAAGGTTCCTCCAAAGACATGGCTAAACAACTTAGTTTCTCTGGGATTTTGAGCAACGAATCACAGTTTAATCCTGGTATATCTTAGTCTTTTGGTTGACTTGGATTTTATTATTTTACCAGGACTTATTATTCTTATTTAATGTAGTCTTTAATTATTATTATTATTATTATTATTATTATTATTATTATTATTATTATTATTATTATTATTATTATGTCATGTAAATATCAAGATTTTCATAATTGGAATAGGATTAAGGTTACATATTTTGATGGTGCATCATTAACTAGGGATGTAGAAATAGTTGATCCTGTAAGTTATGACAATAAGTTATGACAATAGATACGTTCATAAGTTATTTTCCTCATTTCTTTATATTCAGCGTTCTCGAAGTGAATATGTATATATAACTTAATGGCATTTTTTGAAATAACATGACAAATTATCAACTTAATCAATAGTTGCTAACTCATACAAAACGGTAATCAATAAATTATATTCAATTCACTAACCCAATCTCGGTCATTGGTCGAATCGAACATCTGGTTGTCTTGGGTGAGCGAAACGGCTAATTCACGAATATGACCCTGAGCATCCTCTTCCATCGGTGACGTCAATTCAGTTATTAATTCAAGTTGACATATTGACAGTTCAGAACAAGGAAAAAAGTTATTAAAAAAAATGAAAAAAACGTCAACTGAGCTAACTTTGCAACAATTGGATCAGCCGACATTGCTTTTTTCTTTTTTTCCTTTTTCTATAATTTTTTCTGAGCTGACTTTGTAACAGTTTGGATCAATCGACATTAGTCGACTGTTACGCAGTCGGTGGAAATCGACAGCGGAAACACAGTCGTTTTCCACCCACTGAAATCGCCATTTCCTGCGAGCTCAAGGCCCTTTTTTTTTTCCCTCATTGACTATCAACAATTTTCTATGTAAGTAATCAAGAAGTTACATCAACAATAACAATGTAATCCACAAAAAATCACAAAACAAGTCAAAGGGAAAATCAAATGCGTAAAATCCTAAAATTCCTGACCTTGTTCAAAGAAATATGGTGGTGGCGATGGGGTAGACTGTGAGAATGTTGAAGCTAGATTGGATCCAACCTTAAGAGCTGACTGTATGATTTTTGGAAATTTTTTCTCCTTCTCTCTCTCTCTCTCTCTCTCTCTTCCTCTCCTTTCTCCCTCTCTTGGCAATGTAGAAGATGATGGCAAAGTGGTAATCTTATCCATTATTTATCTAAAATATTTTTTCACTTCTTTTTTTAAATTTGTCTAGGGCCAATGTGGAATTATGGAACAATACATTTCCACTTATTTCATTTCCAAGTAAATTATACCACCTATGTTTATTACAAAATTAGCTTGCTTATGCATGTTGTCTATAAATATCACACTCAACCGTCATTCTTGCATACAATCTACCTCTCATGCACATTATCCACAAGCTCTATCGCTTCAAGCAAATGAGTTATTCTTTCCAACCTTAAAAACCCAGCCCGACTGCTCACCCCTCTCAGCCTTATAATCAGAATCAATTCCAAATTTTACCCAAGACTGTTCATAATTCCTCTCGAAGTTTGCATTTGTGAGTTAAGAAATATTTTGTTTGGTTATAAACATGAATCTGATTGTTACTAGCATCGATACAAATATGAACCGAGGTGTTATTAATGAACAGGAGACTTAGGAATTTCTAACAAGGAAGGCTCAAAAGTAAGATAAATTCAAACTAGGAAGCATAATCCAATGATAGAAAATATGTCCTGAATTAATTGCCAAAATTTATTTTTGTTGTTATTCCGTTTGGGAAGTAATTTTCAATCCTTGTGTTGAAATTATTTGTATAGAATGATGCTATGAATTCTCTTTTACATGTTGATTTTATTGAGGTTCGAAGCAGTTTTGGTTGATCGGACTTTCCTTCACAATGCTATAGCAAAAGGACCCGGTAAAACATTAAACACCACCATATAGAAAATTAATATGATGTTTTTTTGCATTTCTAATAAAAAAGGTTAAATATATATTCTTCTGATGTATGCATTTGCAGTTTGTTTTGATAGGACTCTACCAGTTTACCATCCTGATCGCGGATCTGGGATGGGAATTAACAGTTGCTTGGTTTTTATTGAGGTTATTACTATTGTCATAAGCTATTGAATACTTTTTTTAACTGTAGAATGCTTATATGCATATTGAAATATAAATCAGCTTTGTCACATGGTTAAGAAATTGTAATACGTGGTTGTCTTGGATATTCAAGGTGGATGGTGCAACAAAGTCACAAGGTGCCTAATCTGTAAGAACTCAAAAAAAGGTTCCTCCATAGACATGTCTAAACAACTTAGTTTCTCTAGGATTTTGAGCAATGAATCACAGTTTAATCCTTGTATATCTTAATCTTTTGATTGACCTGGATTTTATTATTTTACAAGGACTTTTTAATCTTCTTTAATATAGCCTTTCATTATTATTACGTCATGTAAATATCTAGATTTCCATAATTGGAATAGGATTAAGATTAGAATTTTAAGCTGTTATTTGAGCATTAAAGCATTGGGAACATTACTTGGTTCAACGAGAATTTGTGCTGTTTACAAATCATCAAGCTTTGGAGTTTATTAATTCTCAAAAAATAATGAATCGAATGTATGCTCGATGGATTACCTTTTTGCAGAAATTCACTTTTGTTATAAAACATAAAACTGGCCAACTAAATAAAGTAGCAGACACATTAAGTCGACGTGCATCTTTGTTAGCTACAATTAGTACAGAAGTCGTTGGGTTCGATTGTTTAAAGGAACTGTATGCAACTTATGAGGATTTTGGTAATATATGGGCTTGATTCAATAATAAGGAATTTATACCCGATTACCTTCTTCAGGAAGGATTCTTGTTTAAGGGAACACAATTATGTATTCCTTGTTCTTCTTTTCGTGAGCACTTGATTCGAGAACTACAAGTAGGCGGTTTAGGTGGACATGTTGGTCGAGATAAGACAATCAGATTGGTTGAAGAGAGATTTTACTGGCCCCAGCTCAAAAGAGATATTGGTCGTTTTATTCAACGTTGCACATTATGTTAGAAAGCTAAGGGACAAGCTCAAAATATTGGCATTTATACCCCTTTGCCTGTTCCAGATACA
>NW_019257405.1:0-1109 GCF_002742605.1 Olea europaea var. sylvestris
CACTTCACAAATATGTTCCCGTGCATACTTACGAACCACAAAGAACTCATTCGGGTCAATTTTTGTTGCTCACAAACGCCAAAAGCAACTGTCGTCAACGCAGACAATTGTGGAAGTTGACTTGTTTGATTTCTTCAGTTTAAACTCAAAATTGTGTTTCAAAGCAATCTGGTGAACAGCTTCCTGCAAATCTTTTTTCGTGTCAAACAGTTGCTCGACATACAAATCTTCATCATCGGGGACTATACGCGAACAATTAGAGGACCGTGCACTCGGTCCAGCCTGTGAGCTCCCACTCGACACATGTCTCGAACGGGATAAAATAATCAAATTCTCATTTGTAAAGTCATTATCTCTTTTGCTGTCTTGAACTACCGAGCAAATTCTGTGTGTAACAGTGACATCATGGTGAGGAGCAACTGTCTCTGGAACAGCTACAACATCATCACGCACTATTTCCACTGTGTCCCAAAAATCATTCACATTACGATCCCCTCCATCGAAATCTACCTGTTCACTCCCGGGGACATTCTTCTTCATCAAAGTTACGCAAATAGGAATCGCACGTTTCTAGTTCATTTCAATTGAAACCCTCATTTCAACTTTAGAAGTAACCGTTATAGGTAGAATTGAAATGGATGTATTCTCGCCCATTAGAAATCCCAATTCCATGACGTACTCAGAGGAATTGACTTTCAACAAATTCTGTATCTCATTGTACATTTCTGCATATGATGTACTGGATGTTATTACAATTGCAGTACAACCACGTCTTTCACTCGTCCATTTTCACACCCATTGATCATTGTCATTATTTTCAAATTCACCAAAATAACAAATCGGGACAGCAGCTGATCCCATATCTGCATTACGAAACATTATTTAATAAAAAAATTGCAATTATGAGAATAAAGGGACAAAAAAGACGTGTAATAGTCGGACCGGACACAAAAATCGGCTATTTGCATCTGCACAAATGAATTTTTTTCCTCGTTTTTGCTAAAAATAATAATTTTACATCCATTCAAGACTGTAATATTTTATTTTTCTAAAATTATATGTTGAAATAAAATTTAAATATTCAAACAATGTACTAATTTAACTAAAAT
>NW_019257406.1:0-1109 GCF_002742605.1 Olea europaea var. sylvestris
TCCATACACATGATTTTTCATAAAACTCACATACAATCTTTAACTGGAATTTTATTTTATTTTATTATTATATTTTTTTCGCCATAAATGGAGAGAGTCTTGGAGAGAGACCTGTCACATCACAAGTAGAATGAGGCAATACAACTCCGGTATTCGGCCTCACGCAATACTTCTTTGGATTCGTTGTCTTAACCTGAAAGAATAGAAAAATTAAATTAAATAAAAAATGAACAAACGAACAGGTATATATAAAATTTGAATGAGGAAAATTGATACCTTGAAGGCAACGTAATTATCTAATTTGTTTGTTAATTGCAAGGAACATGAGATCTGCTTCTTCAATTCAACTTTTCCAATTAACAAAAAAGAAATTCAGAACAGCAAAACCACAGATCAAAACGAACAGAATTAAATCATTCTCCTCAAAAGACAAATTCTTTTATATGTGTGTGGTTGCGTGTTAAAATGTTAAGAGAGACAGATATAGAAAACTGTTACATGGGAACTGAAGTTCGAGAGGTTCGATTTGGAGGAGCTCGCTGTTACTCATGTCTAATTGGATCACTAAATTATTCGCCGGAGAATTATTCGAAAGTCCGTCGCCGTTGCCGTAGACAATTTACAGCACGATTCTGTAAAAGGAATTTAAGAGAGAGAGAGTGATCTGGGTTTCGTAAACGTATATAATGTTTTAGACGAAGGAAACATTACTTCGAAACATGGACACTTGGAAAGTGTCTCCGTCACATAATGTTTGAACTATTTTCGCGTTTGCAAAGTGCGAGTTTCGTTGTAATATTCGTGGTATGCGTCAGTTCCCTATCACTGTGAGTTGTGACATTTCAATGTGAACATTTTTTAAAGAATAATGCTATTTGTAATTGTTCATTATGGTACTCAATTTTACGTGATATACATGTGACAGTTAACGATTTATTACATAAGATAATAAAAAATTATCATATTAATGTATCAAATTACTAATCATCACATGTATGAAAAATAGGGCGATTACGACAATGAGTCGTTATAAATAACATTACTCTTTTTTTAATTATTATTTTCCTTTCTATTTTTGATCTTTTAATACTTTCGATTTCCTTGTGATT
>NW_019257407.1:0-1109 GCF_002742605.1 Olea europaea var. sylvestris
ATTACAGGATATATCTGTGTGTAATCATGTTCCCAAACACAAGGGATTCTACAATGTCTTGCAAGAATATGTATGTACTACCTGGCAACCTGTTGCAAAGGAGGCCAAGCAATCTCATCATCATCTGTGTAGCCATTTATGAAGAAATCCGAGCAATTTTTCCTGCACCCATGATTATATGGGTTGCGGAACCTCCCATCTGGACCACGAAGATATCCATAACGTATAGCATTTGCCAATTCATTTGTAGTGATGTTCCGAGCAATCTGCAATTTAAAGAGTTAAAGCGTGTGTAACCATGCAATGTATAATTCAAAGATGACTCCTCGAGTGTGTTCTGAACCAAAGAGAATGATATTCACCGAGTAGCAAAGACAGGGACTTTGACCCATTAATAAAATTACAAGTAAATTTACATGTAACTAAACTTTTTAACCTTAGCTAAACATGCTCTAAACATTCAAAAACAAACATGAATGTGCTTAAATCTTTAAGCAAACAACCAAATGTCAACTTTTCAACTGTGATCGGAAAGAGAAATGAAATGAAGAAAAAAGGCATATACTTCACCTGGGATGCTTGAACCGTCAATAAAGTTGCAGCAGCAATAAAGATAGCTGCATCCATGACCAGGAAAGAAATAATCCCAGGATAATTAAAAATCGTGTGATGCAGCCATGTTTCTCCACTTGCCAATGCTGGTACAGATGTCCAAATTCCTGCCATATTACACAACTTCCAATCATATGAAAGGTTGGGGAGTAATTTCTACAACTAACAGCAAAAAGAAGTTTAGCTGCTCTGACATACTTTGAACAGCAACAATCCCACTAATAAATGCTGTTGATGTCCCCAAGCAGAGAAAAACAAAAAAGTCCCGTTTATTCCTCTGCAACATTCACGATGACAATAAACAATGACATTAATAAGAAATGAAAATGGGAAAAAAATGGTAAACCAGTAAGAATTCTCAGTGGGGAACAAGTAAATAACACTAAGCCCCCGTTTGATTCCCATTCTTCTAAGAATGAGAATAAAAAATATAGTCATTACAAACCACGCAATAGAGAGGAAGTCAAATATGGTGGCTTGATGCGATGGATAACAGT
>NW_019257408.1:0-1109 GCF_002742605.1 Olea europaea var. sylvestris
ACGCATGAGGGATTTCGACCATTTTTCGAAAGAATGAGCACTTGCATATTTGGGACGCTTGGATTGTCGACGTACGAAGAATTTAACGTAACTTTGGCACACGGTGTCCGTTTTGGGACCATAAGTACTTTTTGGAAATGTAGGGACCGTTTTGGATTGAACTCACCACTTCCTCGTGACGTACGAGGGATTTCGGCCATTTTCAAAAGAATGAGCACTTGCATATTCGGAACGCTTGGATTGTCGGCGTACGGAGATTTGAGCGTAACTTTTGCACACGGTGTCCGTTTTGGGCCCATAAGTACTTTTTGGAAATGTAGCGACCGTTTTGGATTGAACTCACCACTTCGTCGTGATGCATGAGGGATTTCGACCATTTTTCGAAAGAATGACCACTTGCATGTTTGGAACGCTTGGATTGTCGACGTACGAAGAATAGAGTGTAACTTTAGCACACGGTGTCCGTTTTGGGACCATAAGTACTTTTTGGAAATGTAGCGACCGTTTAGGATTGAACTCACCACTTCATCGTGACGTACGAGGGATTTCGGCCATTTTTCGAAAGAATGAGCTCTTGCATATTTGGAACGCTTGGATTGTCGGCGTACGAAGAATTGAGCATAACTTTTGCAAATGGTGTCCGTTTTGGGACCATAAGTACTTTTTGGAAATGTAGCGACCGTTTTGGATTGAACTCACCACTTCATCATGACCGGCCATTTTTCGAAAGAATGAGCACTTGCAAATTTGGAACGCTTGTATTATCGGCGTACGAAGAATTGAGGGTAACTTTTGCACACGGTCTCCGTTTTGGGAACATAAGAACTTTTTGGAAATGTAGCAACCGTTTTGGATTGAACTCACCACTTCATCGTGACGTATTAGGGATTTCGGCCATTTTTCGAACAAGTGAGCACTAGCATATTTGGAACGCTTGGATGGTCATCGTACGAAGAATTGAGCGTAACTTTCGCACCCGGTGTCCATTTTCGGCCCGTAAGAAATTTTTGGAAATGTAGCGACCGTTTTGGATTGAACTCACCACTTCATCGTGACGCATGAGGGATTTCGACCATTTTTCGAAAGAATGAGCACTTGCATATTTGGGA
>NW_019257409.1:0-1109 GCF_002742605.1 Olea europaea var. sylvestris
ACAATTAATGTGATAAAAGGGCTATAGATTAGTTGATGTGATCTCACGTAGCAACGAACACTACGAAATCCACGTGGTATTGACACTGGATCCCAAGAAAGCCAAGAACAATGTTTTGGACTACACCCACAATATTGGAACCAAGCAACCCAACAAGAACGGTGCTATGAAAGACCTCTTGGTTACGCAACACGATTAATTTTACTCGAAATCATGAATCTGATTCAATATTCACGAACCAAACAACCAACACAGTCACATGGACATGCTAACATTTTGATTACAAATAATTAATTGAAACCACACCGATTGTTTTGAACACCACAAGAATAATTAATTCTTAATAAGTTCGATGTTCAAGAAAAACAAGATAATTTAAAGCAAAAGCTTCTTGAGAGAATTCTCCATTAATTCATCATAAAAGGTCTTGTTTACAATAATGAGAAAATAACCTATTTATACTAGATAACCTAGAATAATATTAAAAGGAATAAATTCTAGAAAGCCTAGAAATCTAATATAACAGGAAAATAGAGTCCTAAAATATCTAAATTACCAAAAATAAGAAATTGGACCGAAACAAAACTTTTCTAGATCACATCAAACCCTCCCTCTTCAAGAGGATTCATCCTCGAATCTTGATCAAAGTCATAGCCTTTACTTTCAATCAACTCAAGCACATGAAATGTCTCATCACTTCTCGGATGAAATTTGGACCTCTTTTGACCTCGAACTCTCCTCTTTTGAATGTAGACCCAATCACCATCATGTAGATCAAAATGTGCTTGCCTCAACTGCTTAATTTTGCGAATTGGAAATCCTCCAATGAAAACTCCACTTGATGAATAATCATGCATCTTCCTTGCTTTACTTTGCTCAAACACTTGACGCAATGTCACTTCTAATGTATCCATATTGTCCTTCAATTCATTTTCCTTAATCAACTCTCTGCATGTATAGCTCCTCGGTGCCTTACTCCATCATCTCCTCGGGAATCACAAAGTCAATTTTTGGTAGATAAGGAAAATCCAACCGATGTAGTATCAACTGATGTTCAATTTCTGGGACAGGTGGTATTCCAATGTGATCATTTTCTAGGATTGAATCTT
>NW_019257410.1:0-561 GCF_002742605.1 Olea europaea var. sylvestris
GGCGCGATTTTTGTTTCCGATCAATCAGTCAAATTTTAGCCGATTCCGACACCGTAGCGAAATATGACGAAATTGCCCCCGGCGCGATTTTCGTTTCCGATCAATCAATCAAATTCTAGCGGATTCCGACACCGTCGCGAAAAATGACGAAATTGCCCCCGGCGCGATTTTTGTTTCCGATCAATCAGTAAAATTCTAGCCGATTCCGACACCATCGCGAAAAATGACGAAATTGCCCCCGGCGCGTTTTTTTGTTTCCGATCAATCAGTCAAATTTTTGCCGATTCCGACACCATCGCGAAATATGACGAAATTACCCCCGGCGCGATTTTTATTTCCGATCAATCAGTCAAATTTTAGCCGATTCCGACACCGTTGCGAAATATGACGAAATTGCCCCCGGCGCGTTTTTTTGTTTCCGATCAATCAGTCAAATTTTAGTCGATTCCGACACCGTCGCGAAATATGACGAAATTACCCCCGGCGCGATTTTTGTTTCCGATCAATCAGTCAAATTTTAGCCGATTCCGACACCGTTGCGAAATATGACGAAATTGCCCC
>NW_019257410.1:986-1109 GCF_002742605.1 Olea europaea var. sylvestris
AAAATTGCCCCTGGCGCGATTTTTGTTTCCGATCAATCAATCAAATTTTAGCAGATTTCGACACCGTCGCGAAAAATGACGAAATTGCCCCCGGCGCGATTTTTGTTTCCGATCAATCAGTCA
>NW_019257411.1:0-1109 GCF_002742605.1 Olea europaea var. sylvestris
ATATATAGGATAACGCACTCACAGATCTTTTCAAAACCACATTCACACAGAACCACATATTAACACCTAGTTAATCAACACACGGTCACGCGCATATACAACAAATGCATAAATGACCCCATGAAAGATCGCACCACACTTATCATATCCCATTCCATGTTACTCCCACCTCGAGAGCACATATCTCATCTCATCGCCCACCATGCTCGCTAAACAGATCACTCAACTCTTGTCTAACTAGTAAGTCACAATAGATCCTAAGCTCTCGGGATAATCATCTATCACCACATCACTTCTCCCAACCTAGTGGATAATGGGACTCCACCTTACAGAAGTGATAGAAGTGCCTCTCTCACACTTCACCTGATCAGGGTCTCTTTCATAGATAAAGGATTCTACACATTTGATCACATCTCCATTCATGATCCAAATGTCACACTCCACATCCCCCGTGCATATCACCATTGCACCTCTAGGCATCAATACTCCACCTTACCAAAAGACATCCAACTCACTGCTAATGCATCACAAACTCACTGCGGCAAAACAACCCCTTTCGATTACCATAAAGGTTACTCCAATCACCAAAACTCCAAAAAATTCACAAAGAAAACGGCGAATGCGGCACTTATAAAGAAAAATCGAAGAAAGAGTCGGTTATTTCACAACACTCACAAAGGAGGCTCACAAAGATAAAGAAGGTAACCCTAACATGACTACCTCACATAATCTCACAAACCACACAGACTCACAAAGATAAAGGAGAGAAATGGCTGCCCAACTTTCTTCTCACTACCACACTCTCATACCACTCATAGAGCAAACAGAGTACGCCACAAAACTCAACCTACTATGCATGTAAACATATTACACGAAGTAATAAGATCACCCTCAATTTATGCAATTACACACATTAAACAAGTTGAAAGTGTAACATCAATATTGCAACAATATTAAGTGACCACATACATGCATAAAAGATTACATACAGATGGAACCAGGTTTATTCTCTCAATAAACATGACTAGGATCACTACTCGACCCTAAAGTCACACTCGCCTCGTCTCTATCCCCATCTTTCCTTTTATTATCATCCTCGAACAATCTCT
>NW_019257412.1:0-1109 GCF_002742605.1 Olea europaea var. sylvestris
TTGACTTTTGACTAAGAAAAATTGGGTTGTAACAGTGGAATTATTAGCTTTGTTATTTTATTCAACATTGATTCATCATTTAATTTTTGAGATCAATCATAAATTTATTTGCGTCACGTCACCGATATTTAGAATAGAGTTTTACATGATCACATACATCGGTCAATTGTTTAACTTATGAGTCTATCATGACATGTTTATCAAAGTAAATAGCCAATAGAATAATCTAAAATATCATCTAATGAATCAGTCATATATAACAATTAAACATCGACACAATTAATTTAGTTCATCACGATTAAGTCACCTAGGATGACGCCACACAATACATATATTTGTCACTCATAATATTTGGAGATTGTAAGTGTCAAATCGATCTATTATCATGTTTGGATACTAATGATTGTTAGCACAATTCTATTCAGAAACAAATAGTGTGTACGATATGGGCAAAAAAAATATTTGGCCCAAGAAGAGGGTTGATTTGAATTTACTTTTTGCATATTGGCCTTGAAAACAAGAACTTAAAAGAGTTTCTACTTCCTAGTTACTCATGGAGAGGAAGAAAGTTAGATTAAAGGGTATAAAACGTGTAATTTTGTCCAGAAATATAATGATTTGATTCATTATAAGAGATACAACACATAATTTAATTCATCATGATTAAGTCACCATGGTTGACTCCACAAAATACATAATTTGACACTTATTATATCCGGAGATGGTACGTTTCAAATTGATCAATTTTCATAGGTAGACACTAATGATTCTTAGCACAATCCTATTTAGAAATAATAGTGTGTATCATATCGACAAAAATATATTTGGTGCAAGAAGAAGGTTTATTTGAATTTATTTTATTTTCCATATTGGCCTAGGTTAAAGAGTATAAAACGTGTAACTTTTTTCTTGATTCCTTTTAAGAGAGAGAAAAATAGGACAAAGTCACTTGGGTTAAGAAAACTATAGTAATATCAACGTTAAAGCAAGAATTGAAACTACTAATTGATCTAAGTCAATGGTACGCTCAAGAAGTTCAATACAAAAATGAGCTTAGCCAAATCTGGCTGAAGGTTGTTATTGCTTGTTGTTGACTAAACTCGCTTCTT
>NW_019257413.1:0-1109 GCF_002742605.1 Olea europaea var. sylvestris
GAAGGAACGTGATTAACTCACAGCTTTACCACAAGCAACATTCGGGGGCAAGGGAAAGCTGAAAACTACATGAGAGTAAAGCTATCAATTAGGGATAGCAACAAAAAAGGTATGGGATGGGTCGATCATTTTCACCCCGATTCCGTCTGGAATTTTTTTCATATTGCCCCGTCTTCATGCCCGATTAAAGCGAGATGTGGTGAATTCGAGGCGAGGGAGGTCCTTGTCCCATTTATTGCCCCATCTTTTTTTTTATTATTTATGTCTTTAGTTAGTAAATTACTTTTTTTTTTTTAAAAAATTTGCTAAGAACAAGTCATGTTCTCTTTAAAATTGATGATAAATCTTCCATGTTTGTTTACTTAAAAACTTAACTCTGAAATTAACTTTAAACGGGACGGGATAACAAAACGTGGAATATATTTTCCTTACCCGACCCGTAACCACTTAGGGTTTACCCAGTTAGGCGAGTAATCTTTGTCCCAATCAGGGTCAAGCTTTGCGGGTATCGAGTTAAATGAAATTTTTTTCCATCCCTACTATTAGTTTATTCAAACGAAAGGGGAGGGGGGAGATGGAAGTTATTCTCTAATGTGTTATAATATTTTGTAATCGAATTTGATGTTTTTACATTCTATTTTAATTTAATATGCATTGTGTTACTCTAGAATTTGAATGTGGAAGGGACACTACTGTGTACCAAACATGGCATAAACAGTGATCGATGCCTCATTCATCATTTTACGGGATAATTTTCAAAATGGCTAGGTCAAATCACTTAACCCTTTCAATTGATAAAATATCTAAATTACCCTTAATGAATTCAAATAAGTATATTGTAGAATTAGTCCTATCTTTTAGGTTTATCTTGTATTCCTTCCATTTTGAATATCAAAATATAAATCCATTCTATGATCTAATAAATTAGAATAATTTATAACATATTGTTTGCATTTTTCTTTAAGTCTATTATATTCTTCAGATAGTATATTAATATTTTCTAAATGAGAAGTAATATTATTTATATTTTCTAACAATTTTTCTAGTAAATTATTTAATCCTTTAATAGTATATCCTGACATCAAACTATCAATATTATGATAAATAAT
>NW_019257414.1:0-1109 GCF_002742605.1 Olea europaea var. sylvestris
TGACGAAACTGCCCCCGGCGAGATTTTTGTTTCCGATCAACCTGTCAAATTTTAGCCAATTCCGACACAGTCGCGAAAAATGAAGAAAATTGCCCCGGGGCGATTTTTGTTTCCGATCAACCTGTCAAATTTGAGGCCATCTCGACACTGTCGAGAAAAATGACGAAATTGCCCCCGGCGCGATTTTTATTTCAGATCAAACTGCCAAATTTCAGCCAATTCCGACGCAGTCGAGAAAAATGACGAAATTGCCCCCTGGGCGATTTTTGTTTCCATCAACCAGTCAAATTTTAGCCAACTCCGACACAGTGGCGAAAAATCACGAAATTGCCCCGGCGCAATTTTTGTTTCCGATCAACCAGTCAAATTTGAGCCCATTCCGACAGAGTAGAGAAAAATGACATAATTGCCCTCGGCGCGATTTTTAGTTAAGATCAAACTGCCAAATTTCAGCCAATTCCGACCCAGTCGAGAAAAATGACGAAATTGCCCTCGGCGCGATTTTTGTTTCCGATCAACCAGTCGAATTTTAACCAATTCCGACACAGTCGCGAAAAATGACGAAATTACATCCGGCGCGATTTTTGTTCCCGATCATCCTGTCAAATTTGAGCCCATTTCGACACAGTCGAAAAAAATGACGAAATTGCCGCCGGCGTGATTTTTATTTCCGATCAAACTACTAAATTTCGCCAAATTCCGTCACAGTCGTGAAAAATGACGAAATTGCCCCCGGCGCGGTTTTTGTTTCCGATCAACCAGTCAAATTTTAGCCAATTCCGACACAGTCGCGAAAAATGACGAAATTACACCCGGCGGGGTTTTTGTTCCCGATCAACCAGTAAAATTTGAGCCCACTCCGACGCAGTCGAGAAAAATGTCGAAATTGCCCCCGGGGTGATTTTTATTTCTGATCAAACTGCCAAATTTCAGCCAATTCCGACACAGTCGAGAAAAATGATGAAATTACCCCCGGCGCGATTTTTGTTTCTGATCAACCAGTCAAATTTTAGCCGTTTCCGACACAGTCGCGAAAAATGATGAAATTACACCCGGCGCGATTTTTGTTCCCAATCAACCTATCAAATTTGAGACCATTTCGACACTGT
>NW_019257415.1:0-24280 GCF_002742605.1 Olea europaea var. sylvestris
TGGGTTCGACATCCTTCTTTAAAACTATATTACAAAACTTGACACCGTACACTTGCGGTTTAAAAATCACGTTGCATAAATCATGTGGCAACCACCAAGGCCCCTCAGTGAACTATATGTACACGATCAAGACCCTTTCATCCATGGTCTAAGACTCCTCAATGTAGTATAGAATACGACCATAGCCCCCCAGTGAATTGGAATAAATATATAATCATGAGCACTTTTCTGGTCGATCTCAATATCACGTCTCATATTCCAATTCACAATGTACCATATACAATCTTTGAAATTTCACATGTATGATAGTAATAGAAACTTTCATGATAATCATATAATTAAACAATAATTCACATAATTGCACATAATTTAATAATATACATAATATATACACACTTTGAAAATATTTAAATTTTTCCACTCACAAATGTGTGTATGGATAGCAATTTGATTAAATTGATGGGCATTTCCAAACTTTCACTTCACTACACTACATGAAATAACGGTATATTAATTCAAATTACAATCTAACAATTAAACTAATATAAATCTACCACGTAATTCCCCTAACTTCTATATTTATTCTCGCCTCTCTATTTTTTTAACTTTTCATCTCTTCAATTATTTACTAACAAATCACAAAACATGATTAAATCCATTAAATTACTATAATTTCTTAAAGTAACTACCTTATACATATACTATACAAACCTTTTACATTGCCTAATCCAACACCCAAACTTCAATATTTATCATTTAGTTTCATTGAACTCGTAAAATCTGAGAAAATAAAGTTTTGACAAAAAAGGCACTAAAATTCCAGCATATTGTAATTTGGCACCTATTTCTGTACATTGAAAACTAGCACTAAAACCATTGATAGAAATAACACTTTTCTAGGTAGAATTTCAGAAACAACACCCGTGTACTACAATTGCTCGAAAATAGCTTAAAATTGCTCTAAAAATTGATAAATCAAACCTCAAATCCTTAAATTAAGTGTTTTAACACCACAAAATGACAAGAAAATCAAAGAATATGTCTTTATCTCATAAACCCATTTCAAAATTTTACTTTTCAATTGTTTACTATATTATTATTTAAAACCTCAAATAGGTGTCAATAACACTTCTTGCTAAACTTTGAATTTAAACAAAATTTTCATAAACCCTAAAAGATAATTCCATATTCTTATACTCACCTCTCTCAATCAAAGGAAAAATATAAGAAATTGAGAACCTAGGTTTGAGAAATTGGAACCTACCCCTTCCTCCTTTTTCTTTTTCTCTTCTTTCATCCTTTCTTTCTTTTCTCGATGGTTTTGTTCTCTGCTCTTTCTTCTTCCCAAAATGAGAAAAATGGATAGATGCGTTATATGTATAAGGTTTAAAGGATAAATATTGAACAACTGCAAGTCAAGTCACCAATCTTTATATAACATAAACATTAAGTCTTTAAATTTTCAACAATAGAAACTAAATTCCTAGATTTCGTTATTATATCATTTTTAACCCTCATGTATTTGTAATTGCAATTTAAGTTCTGTGAAAATCATTTATTAAACTTTAAGTCCTTATTTCACTTTGGCTTTGACTAAATCATTTCTTGACTTCGACTATAAATGAATAGGGTGTAACAAGTTGGCCGTTGGGTTCGAACTGAAAATGTCAAGTCACAAAATTTGAGTTCTCTATCCAATAAAATGGGACTTGGGACGACGAATTACTTGATTCTTTCTTTGTCATTTTAATCTTTTCTTGGAAAATGAATAAGATTTTCAAACCCCAAATATTGAGCAGTAAAAATAATGGGGATAGGAGATGTTTATGTATTCCTTACAAAAAAGGAAAAGTATAAAGTATAGATGAAAGGAGAAGAACGATTTGGAACCCAAATCTCTACCTAACCTAGTAACGTCGATGTATGAATTTTTATGTGTGATTCACCGGGTTCCATTCACAATGTCATTTAGTATAAGTAATATCTCGATCTAATCAAGATAAGAATAGATTATATCAATTTTAATTTCTTCACTAATTCAATTAAATGTCATTGATTGACAAAGTGATAAGGCAACACATGTGGAGGGCTAAGTCATATGTTATGACAAGACCTTTCATGCATGGTTGGCATGAAATGCAATCCTTTTATCACCTATATTCCAATTGGTTACGAATGTGTCAATCTCGCTTAATCAATTATATTACTTTTCACTTCTAGTAATTTACTTACTGAGTCCATATTTGATACCCGCTTTTCAGATTACACTCTACCTTGGCCTAGAAATTAGTGCATCAATAATCAAGACTATAAAGATGGTCCAAAGCTTTTTAAATCTCTTTGTTAGGAAAATGTGTAATTGGCAATCTGTGACCAAAGGACCTATTTGTCAAAATTGTAAAGTCAAGGACTAAATTGTACAGGTCAAATAGTTCAAGGACTAAAGTTGCAATTTAGTAAAGGTCATAGCATAGGTCTAGAGTAAAGTGGGATGCTTTGAAGATGCAAACGGCAAGTTGATGTCGCTGGAGTTTTGCCCAAATTGGTCGCTTGACCTCGCTGGAGTTTCGCTGAGAGCCAAAATTGCAGAACTGACCTCGCTGGAGTTTCGCCAGGACCTCGCTCGAGCGACTGTGTTATCTGGCCTTTGGTAATTTTAATGCCTCAACGAATTTTTAACGCTCTATATTACCAAATTCGACCTACTATATAAATAAAACGTCCGATTTTCTTACGTGACCTTTGGCAAACATTAAAACAACAATTCCTCTCAACTTCCAAAGGATCAAGAGCCAAAATAAATTCATGCTTTTCATCTTTGATTCTCATGGTTCTTTGAATAAAAACATCAACCCTCACAAAACCAAAACACCCTTTCATATCTCCATATAAACTTCCAGAAGATCATTTGTTTGAAGATCCGGGAAGGAAATTGCTTGAAGAGCTGGAGTGCTTGGTGAATCACAGGAGGTAGAAGATATTCAAAGCTGGGATTTTGGCGCAGATCTGTAAAATCCAGGATAGCTGTGGTCAATACAGTAAGGAGGTCAGAATAATGTTAGAATCAATAATGTCTGACGTACTGTAAGTCAATATCTTCTATAGTGGATCTCTACTGGCTTGTGCCCGGAGTTTTTACCCAGTTGGGGTTTCTCCGTCAACATTTTGTTGTGTTTTTTACTGCTTTCTGTTATTTATTTTTCAACCGGTAATTCAACTTAGATAGATAAAGTATGTGAATGAATCTAGGCAATGCATAATTGATGTGACTTGTTGCATCAGTTAATTAATTGTTTTAATTCCGCATAAACACCTATTCACCCCCCTCTAGGTGTTGGTTGGGTCGAACTATTGCTTTTTCAAGTGGTATCAGAGCTAAATCTCGAGTCCTGACCCATAGTTGTCTAGATGAGTCAATCACTTTCCGTACTTCCGTATTTTGACGGAAGTAATTATGCCTATTGGAAGGTTAGAATGCGTGTGTTTTTTAAGTCTTTAGATGAGCATGTTTCGGTAAGTGTGCAAAATGGTTGGAAACCTCCCTCTACTATCGTATCAGGAACTGTCAACCTTACCGACATATCACTATGGACTAAGGATGAAATAGCTGAGTGTAATTGGAATAGCAAGGGTCTTCATGCCCTGTTTATGGCCGTGTCTCCCGAAGAGTTTAGGAGAGTGTCAATGTGTGAAACTGCTAAAGAGGTTTGGGACATTCTTGAAACTACCCATGAGGGAACTAAAACGGTAAAGAACTCTAAATTACAAATGCTAACTTCTAGGTTTGAAGAAGTGAGAATGAAGGATGATGAAATGTTTGACGAATTCTATGCAAAATTGAATGACATTGTTAACTCTAGCTTCAATCTAGGTGAGAAAATTCTCGAGTCTAAAATTGTGAGAAAAGTGTTTAGGTCCCTGCTCGAGAGATTTAGGCCTAAAGTCACTGCCTTTGAGGAAAGTAAGGACCTAGATGAAGTTAATATTGAAGAACTGGTAGGATCGTTGCAAACTTATGAACTCACTATTACACAACCTAAGAAAGGAAAGTCCATAGCCCTAAAATCCATCAAAGAAGATGAATCTTCTGATACTGAGTCACTTAGGGACGAGGAAATTGCATACTTTGTTAAGAAATTTCAAAAAGTTCTCAAGAATAGGAGAAAGCCTCAGGATAAAAAGAGTGGAGCTCCTAGCAGATTCACAAAAGCAAAAACTGAAACGTTTAACAATAAAGGGTCGAGTGATAAATCACGTTTGGTTAGGTGCCATGAGTGTCAAGGTATAGGTCACTATAGGAATGAATGCCCTAGTTATAAGAAGAACCAAAGAAAAGGGAAAGGTAGGGCCTTAGTTGTCTCACTTACAGATAATGAATCTGAGACCAGTGATAGACATGAATCTTCTAGTAGTGAGGACGAAGGAAACTATATGGCATTTGTATCGACTGTTAAGAGTGAATCTGATAAGGAGAGTGACAAGGTTGAGGAAGAACTTCCAAATGATAATTCTAGTAATCAGGAAGAGGATGACATAGACATACAAGAAGCTTATCAACTTTTATTTAAGGAGAGTCTTAAAATCAAAAAGGTCAATAAAGCCCTACTCAAAAAGGTCGATGAACTTGAAAGAGAAAAATAGAAACTTGCTAGTAATCTTTAGAATTCACTTAAGAGTGGTAGTGAGTTAAAGTGTGTCAATGAGAAGTTAGAAGACAAGATTAAGACTTTGACTAGTGAATTGCTGAAATCTAATGCTCATCTTCAGACTTTCGTAAGTGGGACTAAGAAATTGGACAATAGTTTGGAAATGAATAAGCCTGCAGGAGATAGGAAGGGTCTAGGATATGTTGAGGGTAATACACATGTTGCTGGACCTTCTAAGACTGCTTTTGTTTCTGTCTCTAAGAAAATTAATGCTGTTAGTAGTTTAAATAAGAGTAAGAATGTTCCGAGAGAACAGAGTCATCAATCACGTAGGAACTTCATACCCAGATACCCTCAGCCACGTACCTTTGAGTCTAGGTTCATTTCCACCTGTCACCACTTTGGAGCCTTAGGACACACTAGGCCTAGATGCTATAGGTTAGGGAATGAGCATAAAAATCTGAACATTCCTAGTCAGGTTAGCTTTCTGTCTAATCAGGTTAGTCATTTGACTGAGATGCTTACTAAGCTTACTAGGAGTACTTTATCATCTAAGAAAGTTTGGGTCAAAAAGGGTGATCTAGCTAGACATTCAGGTCAAGAAAAGTGTTTTGTTGCGCATGTTGCATTGAAAGCCCAAAATTACAACATGTGGTACCTAGATAGTGCATGTTCTAGGCATATGTGTGGTAATAAGGCTTTGTTCACTACCCTTGATGAATGTAACGGTGGTATGGTTACCTTTGGAGATGGGGGTTCTACACCTATTCTTGGCAAAGGTACTGTACAAATACATAGTTTACCTGTGATCTCTAATGTGCTTTATGTGG
The DNA here is from genome assembly GCF_002742605.1 of Olea europaea var. sylvestris. NCBI lineage: Eukaryota > Viridiplantae > Streptophyta > Magnoliopsida > Lamiales > Oleaceae > Olea > Olea europaea. The sequence continues at coordinate 5,477 of NW_019257415.1, forward strand.
AAGGTTTAAAGTCTAACTTGTTAAGTATTAGTCAAATTTGTGATGATGATTTTGAGGTGAGTTTTGTGCAAAAGAGATGTACTGTGTATGATTTGTCTGGTGGGGTGGTTCTTGAAGGGGTTAGAACAACTGATAATTGTTATGGAGTCTTGCCTAATTCTAACTATGTATGTAGGAGTGCTAAAATTGATGTGAGTGAACTCTGGCATAAAAGTTTAGGTCATTTGAACTATAAGAGTCTAGTACAACTAGCTAAGAAAGAATTGGTAGATGGTTTGCCTAAGATAGGTCCTAGTGAAAATGTTGTGTGTGGACCATGTCAACTAGGTAAACAACTTAAGGGGAACCATAAGAAGACTTCAAAAATTCTGACCAAACGACCCCTAGAATTGATACACATGGATTTAATGGGACCATCTAGGACTGAGAGTTTAGGTGGTAAATGATACATTCTTGTTGTGGTAGATGACTTCTCGAGATTCACATGGATAAAATTGCTTAGGGAAAAATCTGATGCACGTGATCTCATAAAGTCTTTGTGTAAACAGCTTAGCAATGAACTAAATCTCAAAGTGTCTAGAATGCGTAGTGACCATGGAAAAGAGTTTGAGAATTTTAATCTTGAAAGTTTCTGTATGGATGAAGGGATATTGCATAAGTTCTCTTCTCCTATCACTCATCAACAAAATGGGGTGGTTGAAAGGAAGAATCGAGTTCTTCAGGACATGGCTAGAGCCATACTTCATGGCAAGGGACTAGTCCTACATTTTTGGGGAGAAGTTGTTAACACTACATGCCACATAATTAATAGAGTTTACCTTAGACCCAAGACCGATCAAACTCCATATGAGATACTTAAGGGTAAAAAGCCTACTGCTAAGTACTTTCGAGTGTTTGGGAGTAAGTGCTACATTTTGCATGATAGAGAGAACTTGAGAAAGTTTGAATCGAAGAGTGATGAAGGAATCTTCTTAGGGTACTCTAGAAATAGCCGAGCATTTAGGGTGTATAACTTACGTACTCGTGTGGTGATGGAGTCAGTAAATATTGTGATAGATGATGCTGTGAGTGAGGGGGAGAGTGTTGAAAATTGTGATAAAGATGGTGATCTTATAAGTTCTAGTGATCCTACTGAGCCACCTGTGTCTGAATCATCTCTTAGGAAACCTGATACACCTGAAAAGAAAACACTTCCACAAGATTGAGATAAAGATCCTAAGGAACCATCGACTAGGGTTAAGTCTAATCATCCTAAGGACAATATCATTGGGGATCTAGATGAAGGTATGAGACTTCGTAGGAAAGTACTGAACAATCTAGCATACACTAGCTATGTCTCTCTGGTAGAACCTAATAAAGTTGAAGAGGCTCTTAGTGATGAGTGTTGGGTGAATGCGATACATGAGGAGCTCAATCAATTTGCGAGGAACAATGTGTGGATCTTAGTTCCCAGACCTGAGAGTTGTAATGTTATAGGTACTAAGTGGATCTTTAAGAACAAGACAGATAACCAAGGTACTATAACTAGGAATAAGGCTAGACTAGTTGCTCAGGGTTATACTCAAGTTGAAGGAATTGATTTTGATGAGACTTTTGCCTCTGTTGCACGACTTGAGTCTATTCGGATTCTGCTTGCTGTTGCATGTACCTTAGGGTTCAAGTTGCATCAAATGGATGTTAAGAGTGCCTTCTTGAATGGACTTCTTCAAGAAAAAGTCTATGTGGAACAACCAAGAGGATTTGTTGATCCTAAGTTTCCCCACTATGTCTACAAACTTCACAAAGCCCTCTATGGTCTGAAGCAAGCTCCTAGAGCTTGGTATGAGAGACTTACATCATACCTTGAAGAACATGGATTCTCTCGAGGTGGTGCAGATAGGACCTTATTTATTAGACATGTTGAAGAAACTATCACCATTGCTCAGATTTATGTCGATAATATTATTTTTGGTTCTCCTCTTGAGTCTTTAGCTTATGAGTTTGCTGAGTGTTTGAAGCAAGAATTTGAAATGAGTATGGTTGGGGAGTTGAGTTATTTCCTTGGACTTCAGGTGAGACAGACAGAGGATGGACTGTTCATTTCACAGTCTAAGTATGCTAAGGATCTAGTTAAGCGCTTTGGGCTGGATAGTAAGAAGCATACTAGGACACCTATGAGTACTAACTTGAAGTTAGGACGTGATGCTTCAGGTAAGAGTGTCGATCCTTTCCTATAAAGAAGCATGACAGGTAGTCTTCTTTATCTCACAGCTACTAGACCTGACATTGCTTTTAGTGTTGGAGTGTGTGCTCGATTTCAGGCAGATCCAAAAGAATCACACTTAAGCTCTGTTAGACGCATCATTAGATATGTGAGTGGAACAGTTGATCTAGGAATATTCTATTCTAGGAATTCTATTCTTGATTTGGCTGGTTACTCCGACGCCGATTTGGCCGGGAACGCAGATGATAGGAAAAGCACGACAGGGGGTTGTTTTTACATGGGTAGCAATCTCGTAGCCTAGTTGAGTAAGAAACAGAATTCTATATCTCTATCCACGGCAGAGGCCGAATACATAGCTGCAGGGAGTTGCTGCACTCAGCTTCTTCGGATGAAGCAGATGCTGAGTGATTATGGGATTAGTCAAGGGACCATGACTGTTGTCTGTGATAATACAAGTGCTATAAATATTTCTAAGAATCCTATTCAACACTCTCGAACAAAACATATTGACATACGACATCATTTTATTCGTGAGCTTGTTGAATAACATGTAGTCTCTCTCGACCATGTCTCTACTGATAATCAATTGGCAGATCTACTTACGAAACCACTAGATGGATTGAGGTTTGAGTCGCTTCGGACGGCTGTTGGTGTTTGCTTACCTATCTGATCATGGATTCATGCATATTCCTGCATTTATCACATATGCACCTAGTCATTTCATATCTTGCGTGTGATCTATGTGTGTGTGATGCATTTTTGACTGTTCGTTTGTGGTTTCGTAGTCTTTTGTGTGTGTAAACAAAAAAAAAAAATTAATTATTTTAAGAATTTTTTTCTGTGCCTTTTATGTAACGAATATAGCATGTGCATTAAAGATCAAACTCTATTTTTCATCATATGTACGAGTTTAAGGTTCCATCATTGTTCATTTTTGTCTGTGGAATTCTAGGTATATGGCTCGTCATTCATTTTCACACAGCACACACTGTAGTCCTGTAAGCGAGTCTTGACCGCATGGGTGAGACTTGGGATGGTGTTCTTCTGTGATTGGGGTGTATGTACATGTGACTTGATCTGGGACGAGTGTAACTTAATGAATATTGTCTTTTCCAAGTTTTATTTTGATCATTTGTTGAACTTATGACTATCTTCGGGGCCTACTTGACTCGAACAATTTCGCTCGACTCTCGCCTGGATTTAGCTCGAGTGACAAAAGCAGCAGGCTTTTCGCTCGAGTTTCGCCCATTCCTCGCTCGAGCGACGGTCCTTTTTTAAACCCCTCCCCCGTTTCTTTTCGTGCATTTTTTTTCCTTTCTCTCTTATTTTTTTCTTTCTTCTTCCATTTGATTCCCACCTCTTGACATTACTTGGTTTCTTACATAAGTTTGAGGGCCCTAACCTTGATTCCTAATCCGGATTTCATCTTCTTCATATTGATTTTGAGGTATTTTCATTTTTTTCTTGTTTTTCTCATTTTTGTGTTGTTTCATTGTTCTTGTGTTTTGCTTGCTTGATACGTGCATTATTATGATCCTCATGCATTTCGTGATTGGTTTTTGTTGGTACATTTCGCATTTACCTTCACCATTAAATATGGATTGCGTGTTCTTCCATTGTTTCGTTATGGCATTTTCGTGTTTTTGGTACCATGTTCGTCGTGATCGTTCTTGCATTCCGTTAATCCATTTGATGTGTGGTTTGTTTCATTTTAAAGCCCTTGGATTCTAGTTTGTGGACTATCTTGGATGCATGCTTGGGTCTCGTATGTGCTTGGAATTGTGTGCTGAAGTGACGCCCGTCATGTGTTCGATGAAAGTCCCCTGTTATGTTTTGTTTGTTTTCCTTCGTTTGTGTGCTTCAATTTTTCCTCCTCTTCATTCCGTCTTTGTTTCATTCTCGTCACATGACTTGTTGAGTGTTTTTGCACATATTTTTGGTGTATATTTACATCATGCTTGGTTTGCTCATAGGGTCGTTCACTTTTTTCGATGCATCTCTTTCGTGCCTCACTTGTGTGTGCGGTGTTTCATTTCATATTGCATCTTACCCCGTGCATTCTTCATCTTCCTCCATCTCTCCATGTGCCAGATGGCCCGTAAGCGTTCTCGACCTTCTGCGCAGCCAGCTAGGGTTCGACTTCGTATAGTCGTTCCAGATTCATTTCTGCTACAGCTCAAGAGGTCTTCACTTCTCAGTTCTCCTTACGCCCCGTTCTCATGGAGCATGAGGTAATCCTCTCTGACCTTCGTGTTGATATCGCCACCATTTTTATTTCCCGAGGTTGGGAGCCCCTTCTTGTTGGTCTTTCACCTCCTCCCCCACTCCTCGTTCAGGAATTCTATGCTAATATTCATGATATAGACGGCTCGTCTTTTCGGGTTACTCTTAGAGGTCATTCTTTTAGGGTTACTCCGTCGGCTGTAGCTCATGCTTTAGGTATACCTTAGATTACCCATCCGACTTATCCCTATATTTTACCTGCTTCTATTCCGGCCGATTCTCTTGTTCGGTCGACGCTTTTGAACACCCCGTCTATCGGGGGGCCTTCGGCGATGGCCACGGGGTCATTACCTACTGATCGTCAGGTGCTGTTGCGCATAGTGTGTACAAACCTATGGCCGGTTGCCCATACCTCTTCATTACCTATGGTGCGTGCCCGTTTTCTTTATGCCCTTCTTCATGGGGACTCGATCGACTTTCCTAATTTTGTGTGCCAGAATATTCTGGCTTCATTTCGTACTCCTAGGAGTCGGATCGGGTTGCCTTATGTTTGCTTGATTCATAGGGTTGCTTTGTCGTTGGGTGCTTCCTTTCTAGAGGGTTCGACTTATCGCATAGGCCGTCCGATAGGACAGCAGACCATTCATCAGAGTCGATCCCATGTACAGTCATCTTTCTCTTCTGCTCATGCTACAAGTTAAGCAGCGGCCGTTGATATTTTTGATCTTTCGGAACCCTTTAATCCTATTACTAAGATTCTTACTGGGGGTTCCCGTGTGTTTCTCCCGCCTCGTACGGCTTTTCCTTCGACCATTCCACTTAGTTCTGCCTTTCCTTCGACATCTACTTCTGCTCCTGGGGTGGCTGCTTTGCCCGTTGACCCCATGGTGACGCTTATGGGACAGATGTCTACTTTGGTCGAGCAGCAGGCCCGTATGATGGCAGAGATCACGTAGTTACGTGCTGCGTTGGAGCGTCAATCAGCTGAGCTTTCTTCTTTTTCGTCGTGCTCTTGCAGTGTGTCAGCGTCATTTGCGTTGGATTCGTGATAATATGGCGGAGGACACGAGTGCTGAGAGCGGAGTTGAGTCTTCAAATGCTGGAGGTGCTGCCTCGTAGTTAGTTAGTTAGTTAATTGTTTTGATCTTTGTTCTTTGTGACAAAAAAAGGGGGAATAGATATTTGGATAGATAGATCGATAGATCTTCAATTTTTTGGTAATTGTGTTATACTTCATTACTAGATTAAGTTTTTTGATGTTTTGGCAATATTAGTGTATGTTTTTGGTGTTTTTTGACTTACATTATTATTGCTTCTTAATCTGGTTAATGACATATGATCGATTTCTTGTTTACTGTTTCCATTTCATATGCTTTTACACTTGGTATTTGAGTTTTTGATTTTCAGGAAACAGGTTCAACAAGAGATTGCTACTTTAGTTGAATAGATAGGTTGTTTGGAGTCATGTTTATTTTTGTCCTTGACTGTCATATGTATTTTTGTCACAGAATGCCAAAGGGGGAGTTTGTTAGGAAAATGTGTAATTGGCAATCTGTGACTAAAGGACCTATTTGTCAAAATTGTAAAGTCAAGGACTAAATTGTACAGGTCAAATAGTTCAGGGACTAAAGTTGCATTTTAGTAAAGGTCATAGCATAGGTCTAGGGTAAAGTGGGATGCTTTGAAGATGCAAACGGCGCGTTGATGTCGCTGGAGTTTCGCCCTGACCTTGCTAGAGCCAAAATTGCAGAACTGACCTCGCTGGAGTTTCGCCAGGACCTCGCTCGAGCGACTGTGTTATCTGGCCTTTGGTAATTTTAATGCCTCGCGAATTTTTAACGCTCTATATTACCAAATTCGACCTACTATATAAATAAAACGTCCGATTTTCTTACGTGACCTTTGGCAAACATTAAAACAACAATTCCTCTCAACTTCCAAAGGATCAAGAGCCAAAATAAATTCATGCTTTTCATCTTTGATTCTCATGGTTCCTTGAATAAAAACATCAACCCTCACAAAACCAAAACACCCTTTCATATCTCCATATAAACTTCCAGAAGATCATCTGTTTGAAGATCCGGGAAGGAAATTGCTTGAAGAGCTAGAGTGCTTGGTGATTCACAGGAGGTAGAAGATATTCAAAGCTGGGATTTTGGCACAGATCTGCAAAATCCAGGATAGCTGTGGTCGATACAGTAAGGAGGTCAGAATATTGTTAGAATCAATAATGTCTGACGTACTGTAAGTCAATATCTTCTATAGTGGATCTCTACTGGCTTGTGCCCGGAGTTTTTACCCAGTTCGGTTTTCTCCGTCAACATTTTGTTGTGTTTTTTACTGCTTTCTATTATTTATTTTTCAACCGGTAATTCAACTAGGTAGATAAAGTATGTGAATGAATCTAGGCAATGCATAATTGATGTGACTTGTTGCATCAGTTAATTAATTGTTTTAATTCCGCATAAACACCTATTCACCCCCCCTCTAAGTGTTGGTTGGGTCGAACTATTGCTTTTTCACTATTGATTACCCATTGATCTTCAAGTGATATGTCACACTTAATTAGTGTTATAGTAGTAACTACTAATTCAATTCGCATCCTATTTATCAAAGTGGGACGATCCAAACATAAGATTCCACAATGATGTGAAGTTGAATGATAAATTTCGAAACAATCAGTGAGAGAGATCTATTTACACTAAGATAGTTATCAATGTCATATTGCGATAGTGGGTCATCCGACGAACTTGTTTAGATAACAAACATCAATATATTCACTTGAGGTATTTTCACATTTTAATTTGTGAGTTCAGCTACTTTCTTTTGTATTGGGCATGGTGTCAGTCAAGGGAATAAGCTATAGACGATGTTGAGAAAGTCTAAGTAGAGGAAAATGCATATCTAATTTATATACTTAGCTGCTAAAGAGTATGGCGGTTTAAGTTCCAATAACATTTTACTCAACAGATAGTCCCAAGCTTTTTAAATCTATTGAAACAAGGAATATTGGCGGATCCAGCACCTTTTGAGCACCCGTGGCCGAGCATGCTGGATCCGCCAACAGCCATTTTTTTTGGTTGACAATAGATAAATGTTTTAGGTTCTATTTCTAATAATTCAATTTTAAATCAAATGTTACTTCTAGCCAAGTTGGTTTTTACATCTTGTAAGTCCCAAGTTCGAATCCTTTATCAACCAATTTTTACCAAAAATTAATGGAATGAGGAGGGGAGGATTCAAACCTGGAGCTTTTGTTAGAATTATTAAAGGTTTGACCATTATGCCACTTGTTGAATTGTGACAGTGATTTAACAAATTTATATATAATTGATCTTAGCGTGTTTTAATGCAATCGTAAAGATTTGAAATCGTGCTCTTCCTTTAAATTATATAAAATTTGGCATCAATGTCATTTGATGAGTATGATTTATTCTTATAACAAAATTATATAGGTTCAATCTCAACAAAATAATTGTTATATTTAAATTTTAGGTTTTGTTTGGTTCCCATTTATTTCAGAACATATTTTTCTCTTTTATTTTAACCATATATTCTTCAATAAAATAATATTACACGCAAATTCAAAATTTATTCTTATTTTTAACCAAATATCTTTCATCAAGTCACTATTTTAAAATGCATTTCTCGCACAAAAAAAAATCAAACGGGCCCATAATATTTTATTGAGCTGATAGTTGGGGGTCAACGGTCGCCCGTGCTGACTCAAGATTTTGGATTCGCCACTGTAATACTAGGATTCCTTAGCTGAAGCTTTGTTATTCGTTATGTCTGGGCATCTTAAGTATTAAACCCCATTTCTAGAATTCAAAACGATTTAATAAGAAAGGGTACATTGACTTATAGAATTATAATGACGTATATAATCAATCATTAAGCAATTGCTTGTTGCATTTTTTTATCTCAAGTGTACGATATCGAACAAGTAATATAATGGATCTTTGAGTCCAAATTATCATTTCTATGAGGACTATACTTCAGCACTTAATCCAATTTCTTCTAACCCCCCATTTGATGAAACCAAACAAAGAATCATGTGTTGTGATTTTTAACCTGAATACTTAAAATAATGTGGATGTACACAAAGATTTATTTTGAATTTGAATAATGAGCAGATATTGGGGAAGAACAATTTAAACTATTAATCACCTTTAAGTCTTAAATCTAGATTCAAAATCTAATGTAGTGTTCGGTCAAATTTTTCTATTTTATTCAATTTAACTTTCTCGAGTTCTCATTGAGTCTATTTAACTAATTTAATTTCATATCTCTATGTAAATCAATCTTAGTTAAACAAACTATTGGAATAATTAGTATATATATCTCTACACGTTATACTAATTTAACGGATTTTACTATATGGTCTAAATTTCAAACTCACCTCTAGATTGTATAAGATTCACAAAATCATCAAATTAGTGATTAAATAATTTAATGCATTAAACTCATAGCAAAATTAACACGTACAAGTTAAAAGAACAAGAATCTTGAATAAAAGAAATAAAAGGTTCCAAGTAAATTTCATCATTCGCCCTAACAAAAAAATTAGCTACTCGTACGAAAAAAGGAATATAAGCGGTTGTTATTGAATGCATCACCAAATTTTAAATATAGATATAGAAAAGAAATCGATCTTACACCAAAATCTTCTTCCTTTTTTAATCAATGCTCCAAAGGTAAATCTCTTGATGTTCTCCTCTCTTGAATTATTTCGTTGAATCTATAATTGTATTTTTTCTCTTTCAATGTGTAGAGCCCCTTCAAAAGTGTAAAAAATTTGTATTTACACTCTCTTTGACGTTGGTGATAAATGTAGGGTTTTTACGGGCTTCAAAATTGACAAAATCATGTCTGAGATAGAATAATCGGTGATGCCGAGACGCCTGGGATGCTGCACCTCAACGCCGCATCATGTATAAGGGCATTGCAGTGCCACATCTATGTCTGCTCTCAACTTTGGCGGCACCTCGATGCCAGGGTATGGTGACGTGATGCTACATCTTTGTCACAGTGGCGCCTAGCCACTCATCCTTTCTCTTCATAGTTTGACTCTTTTGCCCTTTCGTCCATATTTTCTTCTCAATCCATGCCAATAGCTTTGTTTAATCATATCTTTAAGTTTCATTCACCGTCTTACTACTTCTACAAAACACGACTAATAAACACATTAAAAACTTTCACTGCTTGTAAAATCTAGCTCACAATCAAGTTAAAAATGAAATAAAACTCATGAGTAAAATGCATTTGTCATTGCCTATATGAGTTATTTTTGAAAAACAAGAATTCGTTGTACGATACCCTCTGTTAACCCAAAAAATTCATTAAACAGACCTTATAGAAAATCCTCAAGAAGCTTATAATAGTATACGAGGGAAATGAAGGTAGGAAAGGTTCATATAAAATAAATGTGAATCGCTTCTCCATCTAAGCTGGTAACAGGCTGTCAATAAGTACATAAAGCATGACTCTTATTCATCAATTATAAAATAGTCAATAATGAGCCGCCATTTGTCACTCCCTCCAAAATGACCAAATTATATAAAAACGGGAGGAAAATCTATAAATAAATACCCACTCATTTGAAAACGAATGCATGCAATTCAAATATCTTCCTTCCCAATAGCAATTTCATCTTTAGATCTAGTTTTAGCATCAGTCTATTGGAAAATGAATAAAGTAAACCCCAAAATTTTGTTAAATGGCTGAGAAATCTTTGGCATTTGATAAAATGAATCATACAGAGGAAAATTCAGAAGGAAAATTAATATCAGAGGATAAAATCAAAGAACACAATTGTAATAAGCTTATGAATAGCGATGCTAATCTAAAATGACGGAGAGAAGAGACGCCAAACAAATCACAAATTAGCATTTGTCCTGCCTAGCTTCATTGTTTAAAGAAAAAATGCATCTATTGCAAAAACAATCCAAGAAATGGCTGAAAGCCTAAAGGTATTAACTATGGAGAATGTATCTTTGCATGCAAAAATTTAGAATCTAAAAAGAAATTGGTAAGGTGATTCCAGTAACAACGAAGAAAGCACACTGCTAGATCTTTTCCTGAGAAGAACGGTACTGTTAAGATTTGGGGTCAATCTTAATAAGGTCAACCTTGATAAAAGGAGTGTCCCAATCCTTTATATATTGGTCATTATTTCGATATTTTATCGATGTGAGATTTATTTCCCTTAACATGCCTCCACAAGATGATGACTCATTTTTTGAGCAAACCATCTTGAAATCCGTGTGCTCATTTTTGAGATTTAGTTAGATCGAATCGCTCGTTGGAGTTTAATGAGCTCTGATACCATGTTAAGATTTGGGGTCCATCTTAATAAAGTCAACCTTATTAAGAGGAAAAGCTTAAGATCTTTATAAATTGATATTTATTTCTGTATTAAACCGATATGGGATAATATATCCCTTAACAGGCTCCCTGGCTCATTTTGAGCAGACCAATCTTGAAATCCACGGATGACTCTGACACCATGTTAAGATTTGTGGTCCATCTTAATAAGATCAACGTTAATAAGAGGAGTGTCCCAATCCTTTATATCTTGGTCATTATTTTGATATTTTATCGATGTGGGATTTATTTCCCTTGACAAGTACTATGTAGATTTCGAGAATTTGTGATAATATAATTGAAAAGAATAAGAAAGAGTGGTATGAGGATAAATCCACAATATGAAAATCTATGGACGAATTAAGACCTTGTGATAGGATATCGACTCAATACCACCATCAGGAAGATCAAAAAATTAAAAACTATGCCGACACCTCATGTAACACTCGTTCAATGAAGGCGTATGAAGGTCAATGGACTAGGTCATATGATATATATGATGATGATGAATGTATACCATTTTCTAGGAAATTCAAAGAGGTGCCAATCTTGGACAATTTTGTTAGGCCTATCATAGAAAAGTACAACAGGAAAGAAGTTCATGTCTCATTAATTTGAGTTTATGACACAGATGAAACTGAAAAAGCAGGCCCGTGCTGAAATGTCAAGATTTCCACTTAATAATGGATAGATTGGCTAAAAGATGGTATAACAAATTATTGCTAGAGTCGATTAAAAGCTGATCGCAACTGAAGTAAGCATTTTTAGGAGTGTTCGCTGGGAGCAAAATAAGGTAAGCTCCAGCCATGCCATCGAATGACATATAATACGAAGAATGTGAATTTCTTAAAAGCTATTTCACACGGTTCAATGCTGAGATAATAGCATGCGAGACTACATCAAGCGAAAAGGCCAGAAATGCCTTATGGAATGATCTGTGCTGATATAGATTCCCTTTAGGTGGGATGTTTGAAATCAAAATCTTATCTCCTATCAGTAGTTGGTAGAACCTAATCCAGAACCAGATCCAAACAGAAAACACTATCGCCAACCAAAAGAAGTTAGAGTAGGTTTGCACAGAAAAGCTCGAAGGTAAAACCTTCACACATTCTTTAAGATTGGAGAAAATAGCAATATTCGTGCTTTGTAAAACCTAAAGATAGGGTACATATAGCCCCGTTTGTTTCTCATTTTTTCTCCATTAAAATGAAAAATATGACCGTTATCCATCACATCAAGCCACCAAATTTGAATTTTTATCTCTTGTGTGGGGCCGATAATGACTATATTTTTCATTCTCATTTTTGCAAAAATGAGAAACAAACCTCCCATAATATCTTGTACCTCTGTACTGGCCACGAGTGAAGAACATCTTTTACCTAAGAATCAAGTGCTAAAATTTGCTAGATTTCCAGGAATCACAATACAGATGAATGTTATGAGGTATTATAGATGGTTAAGTTGCAAAGTCAACATGGAGGTTCACAGGGAATCGTTGGAGAAAGAAGGATACCTTATCAAACCAGAAGGCGAAGTCACGAAGCAGATTGGGATAGGTCGAGCCAAAGTAAGTACTAGTGAATGCTTCTAGCTCTTGACCCCAGTAAAGAAGATTGACACTATAATAGAAGGGTATTACATCGGTAGGAAAATAATGAGTGTACGAGAAACACCACCAAAAAGCCCATACAGGAAGTATTATGGATATAAAGGAATCTTGTACCTGAATCTCTTTCAATTACTTTTAATAGATCCATGAGTAGGGAGTCATATATCCCTACAGCGATGTATTGATAATAAAGGCTATAATAGCACGTAACAGCCTTAGCTGCATATTGGTGGATAATGAGAGTTTTTTTTTTATTTATTTATTTATTTAAAATATTTGTGTTTGGAAGTGCTTTTGATCAAATGTAGGTTGATCACCCTTGGATACCCATAGTTGAACCCATATATGATTTTACTGGGAATAGTTTGATCCCGAGAGGACAAATTACGTTCATGGTTGAGCTTGACGAATAACTAATTGTATTTCAAGGACACATGGACTTTCTAGTCATGGATAGGATAACTAATTGTATTTCAAGGACACGTGTACTTTCTGGTCATGGATAGGAAGTATGTTTACAACAAGATCTCAGGAATACCATAAAGTAATTGAAAGCAATAACACCTATCCACCACTTATGATTCAAATTTGAAACTTTCCAAGGGATAGCCAGTATCAAGGAAAACCAAGCTGCCACGTGAGAATGTTATTTCAGTGTTGTACAAAAGAAGTCCCAAAACCCCTAGTGGGTAATAGCATATTTATGGTTTAAAAGAAGGAAAAAATACTTGAAAATTCTTTTGTAGGAAAGCAAGTATTAGATACTGTGAAAGATAGGTTGAAATGAAGGTTGGGTCTTGAAATATAGACCAATATTGAACCTAAAATAGGGTCGCAGAGGTGAGAACTTGAATGTGAGGTTTATCTTGCCAAAGAAACACAAGGACTCATTTTCACTGCAAAGAAAAATATTATGAAAAAGGACAAGGCTACATATGAGTACGCTTAAATGTCATGACATAATATAATAATGCACAAAGTACTTATGTAATGAAAAAGCCATGGCAAGGGATATGACTCTAATTCGCATCCCCTTATGTTATTATGATAATTTAATAAAATTTCATTTGAAAGATGCGTTGTTGAAAAGTGAAATCAATACGCGAATAGTAGATCTGTTGTTGATAAAAACTCGTTATATATGTATCTACGCGAAGCATAATTAAATAACAAGAAAATGGCCAAATGAACCAATTCGTACAACATAAACATTGATATTTCATTAATGAATTGCTAATCATACAAAAAGAAATAAAATTTCACTAACATTGAAAATAACTCAAAATGTGAATATCAGTCCAAATTGGCAAATGGTAGCAGATTTCCAAAGTCAAGTCATCTTGCTAACCGGGATGTTACCCTCAAAAGGTATACTAGATTCGGAGGGAAGAAGAGCATCAATAGATGTGTCAACTAGCTTGTCTCGAGCAATGCCTTCGCTGGGTAGAACAATTGATGGGTCTGCAAGTTGGGGAGGTTCGACAAAAGTGGGCGAATTACAAGAAGTCTTGGCGACCAGCGTAGTGTCCTCAAAAAATGAACTATCCCCTGCTGCTTCTTCACGAGCCTCCAAGAAATCCAATCTCATTCAGGAAGAAAATTCCTAATAATGTGTGAAACCTTGTTAGCCTCATCTTTCATGTCTTTCTCAATAAGCTTCTTTTCATTAGCCTTCGCCTTCCCTGACTCTGAAAGAGCCAGCTTTATCTTAGTACTTTTCAGCTGATTGAGAAGCAATGCCTTTTCACTCATTACCTTATCTAGGTCCTTGGAAATAGAAAATTTTTTGGCCTTAAATAACTGAAGCTTTTCTCTGAGGCCCAAAAGTTCAGCATCAAATCCGATAACATAAGTAATAGTGCTTTCTTTGGCCTGTTCGAAATCCTTGGTTACTCTTTTAACATTGGCCACTAAAGAAGCCTCCCTAGCAGCAAAGACTTCAGAGCCTTTGCTAATCTCTATATACCTTTTTTTCTTTCTCAGCCTCTCCCAACCTTTTCAAAAGAGTTTTACATTCCTTCTCCAAAGAATTGATTTTCGTCTCTAGTTTTACATCCTCATACTTTCTTTGTTGATCATGATGAAGAATGGCAGCTTGCGAGAGATGAGCGTTAATCTTATTTATCCTTTGCTTGAGAGTCATATCCACTGCTCTGGATTATCTCAAATGGAGATAAAATACTAAAAAGTGGATTATCTGCTCTGGAAACAACGATAAGAATAATTGATAAAGCCTTGGAGTCTAGTTCCTCATTAAGGAGAAGAAAAATTATAGCCTTGGTGTTCGCTATGTTTCAACTCTTTCTAGCATTTTTCTTTTCTCCTTGAGAGGGTCATTTACCAAATTTGACAATGATTGAAGTGGGCAAAGATCCCTAAGTTGAAGCAATGGGTGAACCTTAAGATGCCCTTTCCAGAGACACCTACTAAGAACTCAATTGAGAAAGAGATGACTGCTTATAACAAACACAATGATGATGATAGTACTGCAACATAATTAATGCTTGGAACTATGTCAAAAGGTTAAACCCTAACCTAAAGGGTCCCCCACCGCCCTGTCTTGGAGCATCGTGAGGGAGGTAAATCGCAGGTTATGCTTCGAAGGGTATAGGGTGGAAGGCTGCTTGTACACTTGCACTTACCCAAGAGCCAAATCCATATTTCAGGATTCGAACCCTTGACGCAGCAGCTTCAAGCAAAGCTGGATTTTAATGCTTGGAACTATGTCATTTGAAGGTATGGATGCTAACACAATAATTTTTCATCTCAAAGAGTTGCATGATGAATAGTCACGTATAGAAAGACATGAGATTTCTAGGCAATGTTACCTGTGCAAAATGGTAGATGGATTTACAATCAGTGGTCATGTATTGATGGCGATTGGTTATATTGAGAGGTTGTCCTAATTGGGTTTATTGAAGGACCTTGAACTAAGTGTGGACTAAGTTTTGCAATCTTTGCTAGATAGCTATTCACAGTTTATCATGAATTTCAACATTAATAAGCTCTAGTGCACAATCCCTAAGCTGTTGAACATGTTTAGGACTATTGAGCCCAACATCAAAGTTAGTACTAGACCAGGCTATGTCATTGATTTCTCTAAGGGCTTTACGAGGAAGTCTAAAGGAAGTTTAAGAAAAGCAGCCAACATGGCTAAAATAGTGAAAGCAAAGAAGGACAATATCGAATCTAATGAACTTTGTTATCATCTTCCAATGAAAGATCATTAGAAGAGGAATTGTAGGGCTTACCTGTGAGCTTGAATGGAAGAAATCTTTTGAAGCTTCTGCTACATGCATCCTTATTATTGAGGTTAATATGTCTACTTTATTTACTTCGTGAATATTAGATACCATATATGGATCTCAAATTTATATAAATATACAGAAATTATATCGATGTAGATCACTGTAGAAGAAAAAAGTTACCTGTACGTTGGAAATGAGCAATAGTTGCTGCATTATCTGTAGGAGCATACTTCTTGCCAATGCCTTTAGACTTAGTACTAGAATTAGAGAAATGTTATTCAATTCCTACCATTACCAAGAATATTATTTAAAATTTTGCCTCAGTTCAAATCCTATTTTAATGAGATTATTCAGCATTTTTACATTTTGCTAAAGGAACATAACCATTAAAAAACTGTAGAGGAAGGACAACTTTGTCTCGCAAATAAATATCAACTTTGCCATTGAAGCATGGTGGATGTTGTTATCATCCTTTTATAGATAAAAATTACATTACTGTCCCCATACCAACTTAAAGGAATTGTCGAAATTAGTTAATGAAAGGGTAAATTAGAAATCAATAACTTTTTTTTTTTTTTGGACATATACGGTAGATTCAGAACTCAAAATTGCCCGTATTTCGGTTGTCAATTCACACTTTATTGAAATAGGAGGCCTACTTATTTTGAAATTGAAAATGCAAAATGTAAATTAAAGGGGGGCCAAAAGGATACTTCATGTTTGGATATGAATTATTTTAATGTTAAGGATAATTGTTTTTCCTTTTATCTCGATAAGAGTTTAATGGTTATGGTAAATTACAAAATAACATTTATATTCTACATACTGAGTATTCTATAATGAGTACGGGAATCGAAAGACATAAAATTGATAATCTAAATATTATATACACATTGCATTGCAGACTTGGCCATATAAATACGAAACACATTTTCATATTACTTAGATATGAATATTTCAGGTCAACTAATTTTGAATCATTTGAAAAATGTGAATCATGCTTGCTAGACATGATGATCATATTGCCGTTTACCGTAAAAGGAAAAAAGAGTTGTCCAATTATTAGATCTAATAAATATTGATATATGAGGACCTATGTCAATCACAGCTAAAGGTGGTTCCTGTTACTTCATCATATATATTGATGATCATTCAAGTATATTTATGTATACTTGATGAAGTTCAAGCATGAAACACTTGAAAAGTTTAGGGAATTCAAGCTAGATCTGGAGAAATAAATAAGTAAATGTATTCTTGCACTAAGATCCGATTGAGATAGAGAATATCTTAAAAGTAACATTTTAAATTATTTAAAAGAGAATGAGATTCCCTAACAGTGGGCTCTGTTATATACAATGCAACGTAATGGTATATTTAAAAAAAGAATCGCATACTATTTGATATGGTGCAAAAATTATGAGCCATGCAAACCTCCCAAAACTTTTTTGGGATCATGTAATAATTGTCGTGTGCTACACACTAAATTGCATCTCATCTAAATCACAAATTAGCATTTCTCCAGCCTAGCTTCATTGTTTAAGGAAAAAATGCATCTATTGCAAAAACAATCCAAGAATTAGCTGAAAGCCTAAGGTATTAACTGCGGAGAATGCTCCTTTGCATGTAAAAGTTGAGAACCCACGAAGAAATTGGCAAGGTGATTCCAGTAGTGATAATATAATTGAAAAGAATAGGAAAGAATGGTATGGGGATAAATCCGCAATATGAAAATCTATGGTAAATTTAAGATCCGGTGACAGGAGATCAGCTTAATACTATTATCAAGAAGATCAAAAAATTTAAAACTATGTAGACACTTCATACAACAATCTTTCAACGAAGGAGTATGAAGGTTAATCGACTAGGTCATACAAGATAGTTGACGATGATAAATGTATAGCATTTTCCAGGAAATTCAAAGAGGTGCCAATCTTGGACAATTTTGATTGGCGTATCATAGAAGAGTACAATTGGAAAGGAGTTCTATATCTCATTAATTCGAGTACATGGCACAAATGAAACTGAAAAAAAGGCTCTGTCCTGAAGTGTCAAGGTTTCCACTTAACAATGGATAGACCGGCTATAATGGTGTAACAATTTTTTGCTAAAATCTATTAGAAGCTGATCACAACCAAAGTAAGCATTTTTAGGAGTATTTGCCGGAAGCAAAATAGGGTAAGCTGTAGCCATGCCATTGAATGACATGCAACACGAAGAATGTGATTTCTTAAAAGCTATTTTATACGGTTCAATGCTGAGTTAATAGCATGTGAGATTATATTGAACGAAAAGGCCAGAGATGCCTTATGGAATGACGATAGAGAATCCCTTTTGGTGGGATGTTTGCAATCGAAATCCTTTTTCTTATCATTAAATGGTAATCTAGAGTGAGATCTAAATATAAAACACTATCACTAACCAAAAGAAGTTAGAGCAGATTCACATGTAAAAACTAAAAGGTAAAACCTTCGCACATTCTATAAAATATGAAAAATAGTAATATCTGTGCTTTGTAAAACCTAAAGATAGGATACATATTCAACCCCTGCACTGGCCAAGGGTGAGGAATATCTTTTTGCCTAGGAATAAAATTATAGAATTTTGCGAGATTTCTAGGGATTACAATATAGATGAATGTTATGAGGTATTAAAGACGGTTAAGCTGCAAAGTCAATGGAGAGGTTCGCAGGGAATCGTTGGAGAAAGAAGACTGCTTATCAAACCAGAAGGCAAAGTCGTGAAGCAGATTGGAGTAAGTACCAACGAATGCTTCTAGCTTTTGACCCCAATAAATAAGATCAACTCTATAATATAAGGGCATTACATATGTAGGAAAATAACAAGTAAACAAGGAACTATGTTCACGCCACCAGAAAGCCCATACAGGAAGTATTATTGATATAAAGTAATCCTAAACCTCCATCTCTTTCAATTATTTTTAATAGATATGATGAGTCGGGAGTCATATATCCCTACAGTGATGTATCTATAATACGGGCTATGATAGCACGTAACGGCCTTAGTCGAATATTAGTGGATAATGACATTTTTTTTTAATATTTTGTTCGGAAGCGCTTTTGACAAAATGTAGGTTGATCACCCTTGGATACCCATGGTTGAGCCCACATATGATTTTATTGGGAATACTTTGATCC
>NW_019257415.1:30291-32037 GCF_002742605.1 Olea europaea var. sylvestris
AGACTCAGTCCAAATTGGTAAACGATAGTAGATTTCTAAAGTCTAGTCATCTTAGCTAACTGGGATGTTACCCTCAAAAGATATATTGGATTTTGAGGGAGTAAGAGAGTCAGTAAAAGTATCCTCGAGCAATGGCTTCGCTGGGAGGAATTATTGAAGCGTCTTCAAGTTGGGCAGGTTTGACAAAAATAGGCTAATTATAAAAAGCCATGGCAACTAGTGGAGCGTCCTCGAAGAATGAGCTATCCCCTGCGTCTTCTTCACATGCCTCCAAGAAACCCAACCCATTCAAGATAAAAATTCAAAATAATGTATGGAACCTTGTTAGCCCCGTCTTTCATGGCTTCCTTAACAAGCACCTTTTCGTTAGCCTTCGCCTTAAAAAGGCCGACTCTAAAAGAGCCAACTTTGTCTCAGTACTTTTTAGTTGGTTGAGAAGCAATGCCTTTTCACTCATTGCCTTATCCAGGCCCTTGGAAATAGTAAACTTTTTGGCCTTAATTGATTGAAGCTCTTCTTTGAGACACAAAAGTTCAGCTTCAAATCTTGGGACATAAGCAGCAGGGCTCTCTTTGGCCAGTTCCAACTCTTAGTAACTCTTTTAACATTGGCCACCAAATAAGCCTCCATTGCGGCAAAGACTTCAGAGCCTTTGCTAATCTCTTTTTTCCTTTTCATTTCTTTCTCAGCCTCTTCCAACCTTTTCTAAAGAGTTTTTACACCCCTTCTCCAAAGAATCATTTTTCTTCTCTAGTTTGTTAGTTTGCAAAACACAGACCTCATACTTTCTTTGTCAATCATGATGAAGAATGATAGCTCGCAAGAGATGACCGTTAATAATATTTCTTCTTTGCTTGAGAGCCATATCCTTCGTAAACTTATCTCAATTGGAGTTAAAATACAGAAAAGAGTATATGTCGCTCTAGAGACAATGGCAGGAATCATTGATAAAGCCCTGGGGTCTAGCTCCTCGTTAAGGTGAGGAAAAAACTATAGCCTTGGTGTTTACTATGTTTAAGGTCTTTCTAGCATTTCTCTTTTCCTCTTGGGAGGGTCATTTACTAGGTTTGACAATGATTGACGTGTGCAAAGATCCCTAAGTTAAAGCAATGGGAAAACCTTCAGTCGTGCGAGATGGTAGAGGTTGTTTAGTTTTACTTTCACTCTCATGCGAAGTTTCGTCCTTATTTTACCTAGAGCTCCCTATGGGTGTATCCTTAGAAGGTGGAGGTAAAGCCAATTTTTGGCATTTAGGATCAGCGTTAAAGTTGATCTTCATCCAGGAAAAGTCATCAATTTGAGATTACTTAGGACAAAATAATACCATGAACTCACTTAAATCCCCCTCAAAAAAATTAATAAGGCCTTATTTCCAGTCGGATTAGGATGATAGCAAATATCAACCAAGATATGAGTTACTCTTAATAGTAGAGTGGTTAATTGAAAAAGTTTCAAACAGGGAATTACCATCGATTCAATAATAGAAGCTTTATACAACACAACTTCGTAAACAACAAGAGTTATGGTCTGGATTAAGAAGCTCGTTAATGAACTTGAAGTAGTTCCTAACGTTGTTGATCAAATACCTCTGTATTATGATAACAATGGAACCATCGCGTAAGCGAAGGAACTAAATCTCATCAATGATCCAAACATATGTTAAGTGTAAAATCCCGAATTTTTTTAGCATTAATTTATTTAATAGGATTGCAATGTTCAGTTAAGTCCTTATACAAGTTAATTAGT
>NW_019257416.1:0-1109 GCF_002742605.1 Olea europaea var. sylvestris
GTTTGAATTTTTCAAATGGAATTTAAAAATTTCCAAATTAGTCCCTCAATATTCTTGATTTTTTTATGTGCAATTAAAATTAATTTTCAGATAATCAAAAATATTTTTTGGACTCGATTAAATTTTGAAATTTTTTATAAAAATCAAGAATATTTGTTAAGTGGTATTTACCTAGTGGAGGATTTTTTTTTTCCTGAAATTTTTCATTTTTAAATGAAAAATACTTCGAAAGTATTTAAAATATCACATTATATACGTTCATAAGTTGTGTGGGTCTTGATTAGGTTATGCGATTCATTGTAACTTGTTTTCAATTTTTGTACTTGATCAAATATGGCTGGGTCTATTCACATTTATAGCATCCTTATAAGGAATGCTAAAAAATCAGAGGCTATGGAACTTGTTGAGAAGTTTCGTGCTTCTCCATATAAATAAATGGATCTCGAACATGACCTATTGTGGAACACATGAATATTTTGGGATATAAGTTTTGATGACAAGTAAACTATGAGAATTCTAATGTCACTTCCCATTTCTTAGGACTGTGTTATGACTGAGATTTAAATGAGATTGAGAATGTCTAAAATAGAACTTAAACGATGTTAGTTTTATTTTTGAATTATAATTGAAGTTATTGTTCACAAAATATTTTCTTTCGATTTAAATCACTGCAAGTGTACAATTCTTTAACAAGTAATAAAGTGGATCAATTGAGTCCGAACATCGTCTCACAGAGATTGATTAGTTTAATCTTATTATCGTAGTCTTAACCGATACTTAATTACCCAAAGTGAAATTTTTACCTAAACGAAACCCTGATTTAGGAAGAAAACCCTAATTATGCAAAATTTATTATTGGAATGAACACAATATGCAAAACGATGTTTTAACGAAGTAAAATGTAAACCAAATGTTGAGAACGAAAATTGGTTGTATTCAATGAAAATTAATAGCACTAGGATCACGAATTCCTATGCAATGATCATTCTAAACCCTAATTTCTCAAAATGACAAAGCGATTGAATTGTTGACGAATTTGGCACTCCATTCCTCTGTTAGTATTATTGTCTCGTGGTCCTCCAGCTTACGTTTATTTGAAGAATATCCTT
>NW_019257417.1:0-1109 GCF_002742605.1 Olea europaea var. sylvestris
ACCGAATTAGACTAGCAATATTTCGAAAACGATCAAGCCCAAAGTTATCATGAAATTGAAAGCCACTTTTTATTGGCTTGATTCCAATCGAATTAGACTAGCAATTTGTCGAAAATGATAAAACCAGAAGTTATCATGAAATCAAAAACCACATCTCATTGGCTCGATTCCAATCGAATTAGGCTAGCAATTAGCCGAAAACGAACAAACCCGAAGTTATCATGAAATCAAAATCACTTTTCATTGGCCCGATTCGAGTTGAATTAGACTGGCAATTCGCCAAAAATGATCAAACTCGAAGTTATCATGAAATCAAAAACCACTTTTCATTGGCTCGATTCCAATCGAATTAGACTAGCAATTCACCGAAAACTATCAAACCCTAAGTTTTCATGAAATCAAAAACCACTTTTCATTGGCTCGATTTCAATCGAACAAGACTAGCAATTCGCCAAAAAGAACAAACCCGAAGTTATCATGTAATCAAAAACCACTTTTCATTAGCTCGATTCCAATCGAATTAAACTAGTATTCCGCCGAAAAAGAACAAACTCAAAGTTATCATGAAATCAAAAACCAATTTTCCTTTGCTCGAATCCAATCGACTTTGACTAGCAATAAGCCGAAAATGATCAAACCCGAAGTTATCATGAAATCGAAAACCACTTTTTATTGGTTCGATTCCAAACGAATTTGACAAGAAATTTTTTGAAAATTATCAAACCCAAAGTTATCATAAAATCAAAAACCACTTTTCATTGGCTCGATTCTAATCGAATTAGACTAGCAATTAGCTGTAAATGATCAAACCCAAAGTTATCATGAAATCAAAAACCTCTTTTCAATGGCTCGATTCCAATTGAATTAGACTAGCAATTTTCGAAAACGAACAAATCTGAAGTTATCATGAAATCAAAAATCACTTTTCATTGGCTCGATTCCAATCGAATTAGACTAGCAATTCACCGAAAATGATCAAACCCGAAGTTTTCATGAAATCAAAAACAACTTTTCATTGGTTCTCCAATAGAATTAGACTAGCAATTCGCCAAAAAGAACAAACCCGAAGTTATCACTAAATCAAAAACCACTTTTCATTGGCTCGATTC
>NW_019257418.1:0-194 GCF_002742605.1 Olea europaea var. sylvestris
AATTGCGCCGGGGGCAATTTCGTCATTTTTCTCGACGATGTCGGAATGCACTGAAATTTAACGGGTTGATCGGAAACAAAAATAGCGCCGGGGGCATATTCGTCATTTTTTGCGACTGTGTCGTAATGGGCTCAAATTTGACAGGTTGATCGGGAACGAAAATCGCGCATGGGGCAATTTCGTAATTTTTCTCG
>NW_019257418.1:426-781 GCF_002742605.1 Olea europaea var. sylvestris
GGAAATAAAAATCACGCCGACGGCAATTTCGTCATTTTTCTCGACTGTGTCGGAATTGGCTCAAATTTGACAAGTTGATCGGGAACAATAATAGCGCCGAGTGTAATTTCGTCATTTTTCGTGACTGTGTCGGAATTTGTTAAATTTCGCTGGTTGATCGGAAACAAAAACCGCGCCGACGGCAATTTCGTCATTTTTTTCGACTGTGTCGGAGTTGGCTGAAATTTTTCAATTTGATCGTAAATAAAAATCGCGCCGGTGACAATTTCGTCATTTTTTTCGACTGTGTCGGAATGGGCTCAAATTTGACAGGTTGATCGGGAACAAAAACCGCGCCGGGTGTAATTTCGTCATT
>NW_019257418.1:915-1109 GCF_002742605.1 Olea europaea var. sylvestris
GCCGAAATGGGCTCAATTTGACAGGTTTATCGGGAACAAAAATTGCGCCGGGTGTAATTTCGTCATTTTTCGCGACTGTGTGGGAATTGGCTGAAATTTGACAGTTTGATATAAATTAAAAATCGCGCAGGGGGCAATTTCGTCATTTTTCTCGACTGTGTCGGAATGGGCTCAAATTCGACAAGTTGATAGAG
>NW_019257419.1:0-1109 GCF_002742605.1 Olea europaea var. sylvestris
TAAATATGAACTTCACATTTATTATGATACGAAATATGATTTGTGACCTGAAGTATGAATATCCTATTTGTAAAGTGACATATATTTTATAACTGTGACCTGAAACATGTAACTTGTGACCTATGACTCTCTTTGTCCTTATGTATGTTGTGGCTTGTGCCTTGTGACTTACTTTGCTCTTATGCGACTTGTGACTTGTGAATGTGATCGGAAACGTGTGATTTGTAACTTTCTTCATACGATTGTGACCTGAAGTATGAATATCCTGTTTTGTAAAGTCACATGTCTCTTAAGCTTGTGACGTGAAACATGTGACTTGTTTCTTGTGACTTTCTTCATTCTTGTATATGTTGTGTACGATCGGTAGATGTGCAATACTCAAAGCCTAGACAACCAACTCGGAATGCTAGGATCTCTAAAAATCAATTGGGCACAAGTGAGGCAACTCCCCTGCTGTCGAAAGTACACGTTGAAGATTCAGATTTTGTAGACCCACCGCTATATAAACAAACGGGGGCTGCTGGCTCTAGCTCTCGCGATCAGCAAAGTGCTGTCTACTATCCAGATTGCTCATGTGTTGAGGTAAGTAATATCATTGTCTATTCACTTCAGAACACATTTTATATACAATTTCACTAACTACAAAATTTATCATGAATGTGGTCGACTGAAGCAGTTGATTGATAAGGAAATAACCAAGCTCCAAGCGGAGAACAAGGGGTTGAAAAAGGAGCTTACGTCGATGAAGTCCGAACTATCTAAGATGAATGTAAACATGCGTCAATCAAACAATTCTTTGAAACTCAATGAGGTCATTCAGAGTCAAAATGTGTAGAAAGATAGCTTGAGTGACATCAGGTTGTCTCTTAAAAATTTTGTTGAATTTGTTTCTGATATTTTATCTTCGATGATGGATGAACTTCATAAGAAGTTGAGTGGTAAAGATGTTTTGACGAAACAAGTGTCGAAAGATGATGATGATGTTGACAAAAAGGGCAAGGGTCACATGGAACTTGAGCCAAAAGATGATGATGTTGCTGAAAAAAGTGACAATGTTCACATAGAACCCGAGCAAAAAGGTGATGACGTGGCTGAAAAAGTGGACAAGG
>NW_019257420.1:0-1109 GCF_002742605.1 Olea europaea var. sylvestris
CTAACAATTAGATGTATGAAGAAAAAAATGCATTTATAATAGATCATCTCATCTCTTCTTGTACATATTAGTTGAACATTCACAACAGAGAGCTCAATCCTAAAAAAATTTCCTACAAACCTAATTTCTTGGAGTCTCCAATTCAATTCTTCAAATGATAATCTGCAAGAACCATAATGTATACATAGATTCTAACATTCTTATTAACATCTTGTTTTGTTGCTTTGCTATCCATATCATGTTGAAGATTATGCTGTACATTCTTCTTCCTCAATGAAGTCTACAGAATGTGCCCTCCTAATTGCAGGTCTCTTTTGGAATTTTTTCTTGATCGGCAGTATGCCTTCGTTGCCTTTTAACATCCGCACAACCTGTATCATGTGGAAAAAGTCGGTCACAATAACAAACTAAGTCTCAATCTAAATGTTTACGTGTTAAATGGAACATATGCCTGGCTCATTTTAGGTCTTTCTGTCGAAGACTGATGTATACATATAGAAGCAACCATGACCATCTGATTCATCTGTCCTGAGTCGTAAGCTTCACCAAGTGATGGATCAACTAGCCCTGCATAGTTTTTGCTGATAAGCATAGGCTTGGCCTGCACAAGTTAAGTTCTTAATATATGTGAGTCGAGGTGGAGAAGCTCGAGGGGGAGAAACAAGGAGGGGCGCCTAGGCGCTGACTGGTGCAAAATGGTGTAGAAACATGGTGCCTAGGCGCCCGAATTCAGCCTATAAATAGCTGGTTTTTCACTTCAAGTAAAAAAAAAAAAAAACCCGATTTTTGAGAGAAAATAGAGAAAGCTTGGATAGAATTTAACAAGTAAGAAGTTGTTCTTCTTGGGTATAAATTCAAATCTATTTTTCTTTCCTGGGGATTAATTTGATGCTTGTTCAAGTAATCCAAATCCATTGTTCTTCATTTATATTGAAAATATTTTCTTCCCCAATTTCTTATCTTTGAAGTGGTTTGGGATTTTTTCACATTGCAAGTTATCTTTCTTGGGCAATTTTGGGAGTGTTGTTTTCCCAACAATTTGGTTTCAGAGCTTCTTCTTAAATCAGGGTGGTGAAGCTCCGATTTTTGGTGGGTTGGCTTGAACTTTG
>NW_019257421.1:0-1109 GCF_002742605.1 Olea europaea var. sylvestris
TCGCAGGCCATTTCCAATCATCCTGCCAAATTTCGGCCCATTCCGACACCGTCCATACAAATGACAAAATTGCCCCTGGTCCGGTTTTTCTTTGTTAATTTTCTATCCAGCAATTCTTCAACCTGACATAATTAATACAAAAATTAGTTATTCGGAGGCTCAAACGAAGGAATTTGGCCAAAATCCCGTGGTCTCGGGTCTATGCCTCGAGGCCAATTTCGCAGGCCGTTTCCAATCGTCCTGCCAAATTTCGGCCCATTCCGACACCGTCGCGACAAATGACAAAATTGCCCCTTGTCCGATTTTTCTTTGTAAATTTTCTATCTAGCACTTCTTCAACCTGACATAATTAATACGGAAATTAGTAATTCGGAGGCTCAAACGAAGGAATTTGGCTAAAATCCCGCGATCCCGAGTCTGTGCCCTGAGTCAAATTTCACGGGCCGGTTCCAATCAACATGCCAAATTTCGTCCCATTCCGACATAGTCGCGACCAATGAGAAAATTGACCCTAGTGCGATTTTTCTTTGTTGGTTTGTTGTCCAGCACTTCTTCAACCTGACATAATTAATACGAAAATTAATTATTCGGAGGCCCAAACAGAGGAATTTGGCAAAAATCCCGTGATCCCGGATCTTTGCCTCGAGTCCAATTTTGCGGGCCATTTCCAATCAACCTGCCAAATTTCGACCCATCCCGGCACCGTCGCGACAAATGACAAAATTGCCCCTGGTGCGGTTTTTCTTTGTTAATTTTCTGTCTAGCAATTCTTCAACCTGAAATAATTAATACTAAAATTAATTATTCGGAGGACCAAACGAAGGAATTTTGCTAAAATCCTATGATCCCGGGTCTGTGCCTCGAGTCTAATTTCGCGGGCCGTTTCCAATCAACCTGCCAAATTTCAGACCATTCTGATGCTCTCGCGACAAATGAAAAAATTGCCCCAATCCGATTTCGCTTTGTTCAATTTTTGTCCAACACTTCTTCAACCTGACATAATTAATAAGAAAATTAATTATTCGAAGGCCCAAACGAAGGAATTCGTCTAAAATCTCGTGATCCCGGGTCTATGCCCCGAGTCCAATTTAGCAGGCCATTTCCAATCA
>NW_019257422.1:0-1109 GCF_002742605.1 Olea europaea var. sylvestris
TTTTAATCTTGCCATTTGACCTCCATTTTTCTACCATGACTAAATTCCTGTTCACAAGATCTTCTAGATAGTCCTCTGCAATATTCTCCAAGGTTAAATCCCCTTTTCGTTGTATGAATCCTTCGGCAACCCACAAGCGAATTAGTTTCCTAACCGAGATACGATAGTCTTCTGGAAGCATACCAAAATATATAAAACACGCTCTCAAGTGATAAGGTAGGTGATTAAAACTCCATGCTATAAAATTGTCCATGGTCTTCCCTGGATCCATTTCAACGATATATTCCTTCACATTTTTGGAAACATCTTCCCAATGAGAACCTTCCGTACCTTTTTCTAGTAGAATTCCTCCAATCACCACTATCGCCAGTGGCAGTCCATCACATTCAGCAGCTATTTTCTTTCCATGTTTGACCAAATCCCTTGGGCATTCCTCCAAGCCAAGTGCTTTTCTTTGAAGTAAAGTCCAACTCTCATCAGGAGTGAGAAATCGCAAATCATGGCGTTGTACTTTACAGTCGGCATTCTTACCCACATTCTTGTCACGACTAGTCAATAATATTCTGCTTTTCTTCTTGTTCTTAGGAAAAGCAACTTGGAGATGATTCCAATCATTTTGAGTCCAAACATCATCCATGACAATTAAATACTTCTCTTTCTCCAAAGATCTAAGAAGTTTTTGAGCTAAATTATCTTCTGTCATGTTACGTATCTCATCAGTGACCTTGGTGATTTGATCCAGAATAGTAAGGAAAACTTCCTTTCTATTACAATCTTGAGAAACATAAACCCATATACGATTGTAAAATTCAAATTCTATTTTAGGATCACAAAATACCATTTTAGCTAATGTTGTCTTACCAAGACCTGGCATACCAACTATCGATACAACTTCTAGTTTTTCAGATTCTCCAGTAAGAAGATTGATAACTAATTCTGCCTCGTCTCCAATACCTACCACATGGTCTTCCTCTACGATGGGAGCCTGGTATAGTAATGACGATCATATCAGAAAAGATGTGCCAATATCTAAATAATATAGATGTTAGAAACTCAAGCCTATAATAAAACGAAATGTACAGCAAGAAAATATTCAAGATGAGTATACA
>NW_019257423.1:0-1109 GCF_002742605.1 Olea europaea var. sylvestris
AGGACATTTAAGATCCGATCAAGCTTATACTTAGTAACAGCAGCCTACAAATGATTATAAGTATGTGAATGAACCTGCTACAACTGCTTAATGAAGTCCTCCACTTTACCATGCATCTTAACAGTAGTAGAAACTAGAATTAGATCAAGAGGACTACTACGAACAAGGCCATACACCACTTGAAAAGGACTAAAGCCTGTAATTCGATTAACTACATGATTGTGAGCAAATTTTGCTTGACATAATTTTTAATCCCATAGCTTGATATGATCACCAACTAAACAACGTAGTAAATCACCCAAGGAACGGTTGACAACCTCTGTTTGACCATCTGTTTAAGAATGATATGCATTGCTGAAGTCCAACTGTGTATTGACCATATGCCATAAACTACGCCAAAAATGACTAAGAAAATGAATATCCCGATCAGATACAATAGAAATAGGAAGATCATGTAGACGATAGACCATAGGAAAATACAGTAGTGCTACACTAAAAGCATCTGTAGCCTTCTTGTAGGGAATGAAATGGACCATCTTGGAGAAATGATCGACCACCATAAAAATAGAATCAAATCCGCGTTGAGTCACAGGTAGCCCCCAGACGAAGTCCATACTGACATCTATCCAAGGTTGGGCCGGAGTAGGCAGAGATATATATAAACTAGCATTTGTAGCCTTTCTTTTAACAAGATGACATCTTGGACAAGGCTTCACAAATCTACCGACATCTTTGTGCAATGAAGGCCAAAAATAAGAAGCAGCAACTAGTTGTAATGTTCGATCATGACCTACATGGCCCTTATTATGCAACTATTGAATTATCTTAAGCTACAAACTGTCCTCAGGAATACATAGCTGATTTCCTCGAAAAAGAAAACCATTGACCGATACAAACTCCAAATGCTCACCCTTCTGCAATTTCCAAATAATCTGTGAAAATATGGATCAGCAGCATATAAATCGCGTTTGGTGTCAAAACTAGGGACCTTTACTCATAATTCTGTCAGAAGAGTTTGTCGTCTACTCAACGCATCTGCTACCTTGTTAAGGATACCTGCTTTGTGCTTAATAACAAAAGTAAAATGCTGTAAATAAGCAATCTAAGAA
>NW_019257424.1:0-1109 GCF_002742605.1 Olea europaea var. sylvestris
ATGGGCTCAAATTTGACAGGTTGATCGGGAGCAAAAATAGCACCGGGTGTAATTTCGTCATTTTCCGCAACTGTGTCAGAATTTGCTAAAATTTGACAGGTTGATCGGAAACAAAAATCGTGACGGGGGCAATTTCGTCATTTTTCTCGACTGTGTCGAAATTGGCTGAAATTTTTCAGTTTGATCGGAAATAAAAATCGCGCTGGCAGCAATTTAGTCATTTTTCTCGACTGTGTCGGAATGGGCTCAAATTTGACAGGTTGATCGGGAACAAAAATAGCGCCGTGTGTAATTTCGTCATTTTTCGCGACTCTGTCGGAATTGGCAAAAATTTGACAGGTTGATTGGAAATAAAAATCGCGCCGGGGGCAATTTCGTCATTTTTCTCGACTGTGTCGGAATTGGCTGAAATTTGACAGGTTTATCGGGGACAAAAATCGCGCCGGGTGTAATTTCGTCATTTTTCGCTACAGTGTCGGAATTGGCTGAAATTTGACTTGTTCATCGGAAACAATAGTCGCGCCGGGGGCAATTTCGTCATTTTTCTCGACTGTGTCGGAATTGGTTGAAATTTGGCATTTTGATCTGAAATAAAAATCGCGCCGGGGGCAATTTCATCATTTTTCTCGACTTCGTAGGAATGGGCTAAAATTTGACAGGTTGATCGGAACAAAAATCGCGCCGGGGGCAATTTCGTTATTTTTCGCGCCGAGGGCAATTTCGTTATTTTTCGCGACTGTATCAGAATGGGCTAAAATTTGACAGGTTGATCGGAAACAAAAAACCACGCCGGGGTCAATTTAGTCATTTTTCACGACTGTGTAGGAATGGGCTAAAATTTGACAGGTTGATCGGAAACAAAAAACCGCACCGGGGGCAATTTCGTCAATTTTCCCGACTGTGTAGGAATGGGCTAAAATTTGACAAGTCGATCGGAAACAAAAATGTCGCGGGTGGAGATTTCGTCATTTTTCGCGACTGTGTCGGAATGAGCTCAAATTTGACTGGTTGATCGGGAACAAAAGCCGCGCCGGGTGTAATTTCGTCATTTTTCGCGACTGTGTCGCTATTGGCTAAAATTTGATTGGTTGATCGGAAACAAAAATCGC
>NW_019257425.1:0-1109 GCF_002742605.1 Olea europaea var. sylvestris
CGAATTAAGAGCGGTTTGAAAACCCTGTAAAACAGATTTGAGCAAAATCATAAATCAGTAATTTGAATAGGGAGGACACATATGTATCGTAGCTAAGTTACATATTTTCAAGAAATTAATTTTAAGATGAATTTTTAGGGATATGTTTAAAGGGGATCTATACATGGACAACAATGAGAAGAGAGGAAATTCATGAAGAATGTAAAAACAGAAACAAAGAGGAGTGCTTTTGTTTTGGAGTAAAGCCTCAAAATATTTCAAATGAGAACGCAGAACCTTTAATGAAATATAGGATCCATTTTGTTTGTGCTCAGATTAGATATGAGGCTTTCAAGAAGCCACGTGTTTACTAACACTTGCTGAGATAGAGAATGAACTGTAGATATGTATGAGAGCAAATCGCCAGAATTTGAAGTTTAGCCAGAAAAAAGAACAGATTTCCCACAATTTGTACTCAATTCTCCATAAATTTTAAGAATGATTTTCAGATCTATAAAAAAAAAAAGAGAGAAAAAACACCAAATGAATATTCTAAAAAGAGGAAAATGAACACTAATCTTTTAGATGAAACGACGTCGTTTGTAAACCTACTCACTTCCAAGTGGCTCAACGAATTCAACTCAATTCAAAATGGCCGAGCTGACCACAAATGCGACTTGTGAATAGTAACTTATAACTGACTCTTTTACTTTTAGTTAGGTTAGATAGGATATTTTGTCCTTTAAATATTTCTCTTTCCTCCTTTTGCTTCTACGAGTCTAGAGCCATGATTAATAAAAAACAAAAAAAAACAAAAAAAAAACAAAAAAACAAAATATTCCTGTCATGTATGCCCCTATTTGTTTCTCATTTTTAGAAGAATGAGAATGAAAAATATAGTCGTTACAAGCCCTCATACAAGAAATAAAAATTTAAATTTGATGGCTTGATGTGATGGATAATGGTCATATTTTTTATTTTAATGAAAAAGAATGAGAACCAAACATGTGCTATATTTGTTTTCCTTTCCTTTTTTTTATTCCTTCCCTTTTTATTCTTTCCCTCTATTTGTTACTAAAACGATTAAATTGGACTTTTAATAACTTTTAAAATTAAAATCTATAGAAGTT
>NW_019257426.1:0-31996 GCF_002742605.1 Olea europaea var. sylvestris
CGCTTGGATAGTCGACGTACGAAGAATTGAGCGTAACTTTTGCACACGGTGTCCGTTTTGGGCCCATAAGTACTTTTTGGAAAGGTACCGACCGTTTTGGGTTGAACTCACGACTTCGTCGAGACGTTTGAGGGATTTCATCCATTTTTCGAAAGAATGAGCACTTTTCTATTTGGAACTCTTGGATAGTTGGCGTACGATGAATTGAGCGTAACTTTTGCACACCTTGTCCGTTTTTGGGCCAATAAGTACTTTTTGGAAATGTACCGAGCGTTTTGGGTTGAACTCACGGCTTCGTTGAGATGTTTGAGGGATTTCGGCATTTTTTGAAAGAATGAGCACTTTTATATTTGGAATGCTTGGATAGTCAACGTACGAAGAACTGAGCCTAACTTTTGCACACGGTGTCCGTTTTGGGCCCATAAGTACCTTTTGGAAATCTAGCGACCGTTTTGGATTGAACTCACGACTTCGTCGTGACGTTCGAGGGATTTCAGCCATTTTTTGAAAGATTGAGCACTTTTATATTTGGAACGCTTGGATAGTAGCCGTACGAAGAATTGAGCGTAACTTTTGCACACGGTGTCCATTTTGGGCCCATAAGTACTTTTTAGAAATGTAGGGACCATTTTGGGTTGTACTCACGACTTCGTCATGACGTTTGAGGGATTTTGGCAATTTTTCGAAAGAATGAGCACTTTTATATTTGCAACGGTTGGATAGTCGGCGTACGAAGAATTTAGCGTAAGTTTTGCACACAGTGTCCGTTTTGGGCCCATAATTACTTTTCGGAAATGTACCGACCGTTTTGCTTTGAACTCACGACTTCGTTGAGACGTTTGAGGGATTTCGGCCATTTTTCGAAAGAATGAGTAATTTTATATTTGGAACGCTTGTATAGTCGAAGTACGAAGAATTGAGCTTAACATTTACACACGGTGTCCGTTTTGGGCCCACAAGTACTTTTTGGAAATGTAGCGACCGTTTTGGATTGAACTCCCGATTTCGTCGTGACGTTCGAGGGATTTCGACCATTTTTCAAAAGAATGAGGACTTTTATATATGGAATGCTTGGATAGTCGGCGTACGAAGAATTGAACGTAACTTTTGCACACGGTGTCCGTTTTGGGCCCACAAGTACTTTTTGGAAATGTAGCGACCGTTTGGGGTTGAACTCAAGACTTCGTCGTGACGTTTGAGGGATTTTGGCCTTTTTTCAAAAGAATGAGCACTTTTATATTTGGAACGCTTGGATAGTCGGCGAACGAAGAATTGAGGATAACTTTTGCACACGGTGTCCGTTTTGGGCCCATAAGTACTTTTTGGAAATGTACCGACCGTTTTGGGTTGAACTCACGACTTCGTCGTGACGTTTGAGGGATTTTGGCCATTTTTCGAAAGAATGAGCACTTTCATATTTGGAACGCTTGGATAGTCGACGTACGAAGAATTGAGCGTAACTTTTGCCCACGGTGTCCGTTTTGGGCCGATAAGTACTTTTTGGAAATGTACCGACCGTTTTGGATTGAACTCACGACTTCATCGTGACGTTCGAGGGATTTCGGCCATTTGTCGAAAGAATGAGTACTTTTATATTTGGAACGCTTGAATAGTCGACGTACGAAGAATTGAGCGTAACTTTTGCAGACAGTGTCCGTTTTGGGACCATAAGTACTTTTTGGAAATGTAGCGACCGTTTTGGATTGAACTCACGACTTCATCGTGACGTTCGAGGGATTTCGGACATTTTTTAAAAGAATGAGCACTTTTATATTTGGAACGCTTGGATAGTCGACGTACGGAGAATTGAGCGTAACTTTTGCACACGGTGTCCGTTTTGGGCCCATAAGTACTTTTTGGAAATGTACCGACCGTTTTGGGTTGAACTCACGAATTCGTTGAGACGTTTGATGGATTTCAGCATTTTTCGAAAGAATGAGCACTTTTATATTTGGAACGCTTGGATAGTCGACGTACGAAGAATTGAGCGTAACTTTTGCACAAGGTGTCCGTTTTGGGCCGATAAGTACTTTGTGGAAATTTAGCGACCGTTTTGGATTGAACTCACGACTTCATCGTGACGTTCGGGGGATTTCGGACATTTTTTAAAAGAATGAGCACTTTTATATTTGGAATGCTTGGATACTCGACGTACGAAGAATTGAGCGTAACTTTTGCACACGATGTCCGTTTTGGGCCCATAAGTACTTTTTGGAAATGTACCGACCGTTTTGGGTTGAACTCAGTACTTCATCGTGACGTTTGAGGGATTTTGGCATTTTTTGAAAGAATGAACACTTTTATATTTGGAACGCTTGGATAGTCGACGTACGAAGAATTTAGCGTAACTTTTGCACAAGGTGTCCGTTTTGGGCCGATAAGTACTTTTTAGAAATGTACCAACCGTTTTGGATTGAACTCACGACTTCATCGTGACGTTTGAGGGATTTCGGCCATTTTTCGAAAGAATGAGCGATTTTATATTTGGAACGCTTGAATAGTCGGCGTGCGAAGAATTGAGCGTAACTTTTGCACATGGTGTCCGTTTTGGTCCAATAAGTAATTTTTGGAAATGTAGGGACCGTTTTGGGTTGAACTCACTACTTCGTCGTGACGTTTAAAGGTTATCGGCCATTTTTCGAAAGAATGAGCACTTTCTTATTTGGAACGCTTGGATAGTCGACGTACGAAGAATTGAGCGTATCTTTTGCACACAGTGTCCGTTTTGGGCCCATAAGTACTTTTTGGAAATGTAGCGACCGTTTTGGATTTAACTCACGACTTCATCGTGACGTTCGAGGGATTTTTGCCTTTTTTGAAAGAATGAGCACTTTTATATTTGGAACGCTTGGATAGTCGACGTACGAAGAATGGAGCGTAACTTTTGCACACGGTGTCCGTTTTGGGCCCATAAGTACTTTTTGGAAATGTAGCGACCGTTTTGGATTGAACTCACGACTTCATCGTGACGTTCGAGGGATTTCTGCCATTTTTTGAAAGAATGAGCACTTTTATATTTGGAATGCTTGGATAATCGAAGTACGAAGAATTGAGCGTAACTTTTGCACACGGTGTCCGTTTTGGGCCCATAAGTACTTTTTGGAAATGTAGCGACCGTTTTGGATTGAACTCACGACTTCATCGTGACGGTCGAGGGATTTCGTCCATTTTTTGAAAGAATGAGCACTTTTATATTTGGAACGCTTGGATAGTCGACGTACGAAGAATTGAGCGTAACTTTTGCACACGGTGTCCGTTTTGGGCCATTAAGTACTTTTTGGAAATGTAGCGACCGTTTTGGATTGAACTCACGACTTTGTCGTGACGTTCGAGGGATTTCGGCCATTTTTCAAAAGAATGAGCACTTTTATATTTGGAACGCTTGGATAGTCGACGTAGGAAGAATTGAGCGTAACTTTTTCACACGGTGTCCGTTTTGGGCCCATAAGTACTTTTTGGAAATGTAGCGACCGTTCTGGATTGAACTCACGACTTCATCGTATCGTTCGAGGGATTTCGACCATTTTTCGAAAGAATGAGGACTTTTATATTTGGAACGCTTGGATAGTCGACGTACGATGAATTGAGCGTAACTTTTGTACACGGTGTCCGTTTTGGGCCATTAAATACTTTTTGAAAATGTAGCGACCGTTTTGGACTGAACTCACGACTTCGTCGTGACGTTCGAGAGATTTTGACCATTTTTCGAAAGAATGAGCACTTTTACATTT
This sequence comes from Olea europaea var. sylvestris, assembly GCF_002742605.1. NCBI lineage: Eukaryota > Viridiplantae > Streptophyta > Magnoliopsida > Lamiales > Oleaceae > Olea > Olea europaea. Next base: position 3,732 of record NW_019257426.1, read on the forward strand.
GGAACGCTTGGATAGTAGCCGTACGAAGAATTGAACGTAACTTTTGCACACGGTGTCCATTTTGGGCCCATAAGTACTTTTTAGAAATGTAGGGACCATTTTGGGTTGTACTCACGACTTCGTCATGACGTTTGAGGGATTTCGGCAATTTTTCGAAAGAATGAGCACTTTTATATTTGCAACGGTTGGATAGTCGGCGTACGAAGAATTTAGCGTAAGTTTTGCACACAGTGTCCGTTTTGGGCCCATAATTACTTTTCGGAAATGTACCGACCGTTTTGCTTTGAACTCACGACTTCGTTGAGACGTTTGAGGGATTTCGGCCATTTTTCGAAAGAATGAGTAATTTTATATTTGGAACGCTTGTATAGTCGAAGTACGAAGAATTGAGCTTAACATTTACACACGGTGTCCGTTTTGGGCCCACAAGTACTTTTTGGAAATGTAGCGACCGTTTTGCATTGAACTCACGACTTCGTCGTGACGTTTGAGGGATTTCGTCCATTTTTCAAAAGAATGAGCACTTTTATATTTGTAATGCTTGGATAGTCGCCGTACGAAGAATTGAACGTAATTTTTGCACACGGTGTCCGTTTTGGGTCCATAATTACTTTTCGGAAATGTACCGACCGTTTTGGGTTGAACTCACGACTTCGTCGTGACGTTGGAAGGATTTCAGCCATTTTTTAAAAGAATGAACACTTGCATTTCTGGAATGCTTGGATAGACGGCGTACGAAGAATTGAGCGTAACTATTGCACACGGTGTCCATTTTGGGCCCATAAGTACTTTTTGGAAATGTAGCGACCATTTTTGATTGAACTCACAAATTCGTCGTAACGTTTGAGGGATTTCGACCATTTTTGAAAGAATGAGCACTTTTATATTTGGAACGCTTGGATAGTCGGCGTACGAAGAATTGAGCATAACGTTTGCACACGGTGTCCGTTTTGGGCCCATAAGTACTTTTTGGAAATGTAGCGACCGTTTTGGGTTGAACTCACGACTTCATCATAACGTTTGAGGGATTTCGGCCATTTTTTGAAAGAATGAGCACTTTTACATTTGGAACGCTTGGATAGTCGGCGTAAGAAGAATTGAGCGTAACTTATGCACACGGTGTCCGTTTTGGGCCCATAAGTACTTTTTGGAAATGTAGCGACCGTTTTGCGTTGAACTCATGACTTCGTCGTGACGTTTGAGGGATTTCGTCCATTTTTCAAAAGTATGAGCACTTTTATAATTGGAACGCTTGGATAGTCGCCGTACGAAGAATTGAGCGTAACTTCTGCACACGGTGTCCGTTTTGGGCCCATAAGTACTTTTTGGAAATGTAGCAACCGTTTTGGGTTGAACTCACGAATTCGTCGTGACGTTTGAGGGATTTCAGCCATTTTTCGAAAAAATGAGCACTTTTATATTTGGAATGCTTGGATGGTCGGCGTACGAAGAATAAAGCATAACTTTTGCAAACGGTGTCCGTTTTGGGCCCATAAGTACTTTTTGGAAATGTAGCGACCGTTGTTGAACTCACGACTTCGTCGTGACGTTTGAGGGATTTCGGCCATTTTTCGAAAGAGTGAGCACTTTTATATTTGGAACGCTTGGATACTCTACGTACGAAGAATTGAGAGTAACTTTTGCACACGGTGTCCGTTTCGGTTTTATAAGTACTTTTTGGAAATGTAACGACCGTTTTGGGTTGAACTCACGACTTCGTCGTGACGTTGGAGGGATTTTGGCCATTTTTCGAAAGAATGAGCACTTTTATATTTGAAACGCTTGGATAGTCGGCGTACGATGAATTGAGCGTAACTTTTGCACACGGTGTCCGTTTCGGGCCCATAAGTACTTTTTGGAAATGTAGCGACCGTTTTGGATTGAACTCACCACTTCGTCGTGACGTTCGAGGGATTTTGGCCATTTTTCAAAAGAATGAGCACTTTTATATTTGGAAGGCTTGGATAGTCGACGTACGAAGAATTGAGCGTAACTTTTACACGCGGTGTCCGTTTTGGGCCCATAAGTACTTTTTCGAAATGTAGCGACCGTTTTAGATTGAATTCACCACTTCGTCATGACGTACGAGGGATTTTGGCAATTTTTTGAAAGAATGAGCACTTGCATATTTAGAACGCATGGAGTGTCGGCGGACTAAGAATTGAGCGTAACTTTTGCACACGGTGTCCGTTTCGGGCCCATAAGTACTTTTTGGAAATGTAGCGACCGTTTTGGATTGAACTCACCACTTCGTCGTGACGTTCGAGGGATTTTGGCCATTTTTCAAAAGAATGAGCACTTTTATATTTGGAAGGCTTGGATAGTCGACGTACGAAGAATTGAGCGTAACTTTTACACGCGGTGTCCGTTTTGGGCCCATAAGTACTTTTTCGAAATGTAGCGACCGTTTTAGATTGAATTCACCACTTCGTCATGACGTACGAGGGATTTTGGCAATTTTTTGAAAGAATGAGCACTTGCATATTTAGAACGCATGGAGTGTCGGCGGACTAAGAATTGAGCGTAACTTTTGCACACGGTGTCCGTTTCGGGCCCATAAGTACTTTTTGGAAATGTAGCGACCGTTTTGGATTGAACTCACCACTTCGTCGTGACGTTCGAGGGATTTTGGCCATTTTTCAAAAGAATGAGCACTTTTATATTTGGAAGGCTTGGATAGTCGACGTACGAAGAATTGAGCGTAACTTTTACACGCGGTGTCCGTTTTGGGCCCATAAGTACTTTTTCGAAATGTAGCGACCGTTTTAGATTGAATTCACCACTTCGTCATGACGTACGAGGGATTTTGGCAATTTTTTGAAAGAATGAGCACTTGCATATTTAGAACGCATGGAGTGTCGGCGGACTAAGAATTGAGCGTAACTTTTGCACACGGTGTCCGTTTCGGGCCCATAAGTACTTTTTGGAAATGTAGCGACCGTTTTGGATTGAACTCACCACTTCGTCGTGACGTATGAGGGATTTCGGCCATTTTTCGAAAGAATGAGCACTTTTATATTTGAAACGCTTGGATAGTCGGCGTACGATGAATTGAGCGTAACTTTTGCACACAGTGTCCATTTTTGGGCCCATAGGTACTTTTTGGAAATGTAGCGACCATTTCGGATTGAACTCACGACTTCGTCGTGACGTTCGAGGGATTTTGGCCATTTTTCAAAAGAATGAGCACTTTTATATTTGGAAGGCTTGGATAGTCGACGTACGAAGAATTGAGCGTAACTTTTGCACACGGTGTCCGTTTTCGGCCCATAAGTACTTTTTGGAAATGTAGCGACCGTTTTGGATTGAACACACGACTTCATCATGACGTTCGAGGGATTTTGGCCATTTTTCGAAAGAATGAGTACTTTTATATCTGGAACGCTTGGATAGTCGGCGTACGAAGAATTGAGCGTAACTTTTACACACGGTGTCCGTTTTGGGCCCATAAGTACCTTTTGGAAATGTACCGACCGTTTTGGGTTGAACTCACGACTTTGACTTGACGTTGGAGGGATTTTGGCCATATTTTGAAAGAATGAGCACTTGCATTTCTGGAAAGCTTGGATAGTCGGCATACGAAGAATTGAGCGTAACTTTTGCACACGGTGTCCATTTTGGGCACATTAGTACTTTTTGGAATTGTAGCGACCATTTTGGATTGAACTCACGACTTCGTCATGATGTTTGAGGAATTTCGGCCATTTTTCGAAAGAATGGGCACTTTTATATTTGGAACGCTTCGATAGTCGGCATACGAAAAATTGAACGTAACTTTTGCACACGGTGTCCGTTTTGGGCCCAAAAGCACTTTCTGGAAATGTAGCGACCGTTTTGGGTTGAACTCACGACTTCGTCGTGACGTTTGCGGGATTCGACCATTTTTCGAAAGAATGAGCACTTTTATATTTGGAACGCTTGGATAGTCGGCGTACGAAGAATTGAGCATAACTTTTGCACACGGTGTCCGTTTTGGGCCCATAAGTACTTTTTGGAAATGTACAGACCATTTTGCGTTGACTCACGACTTCGTCGTGACGTTTGAGGGATTTTGGCCATTTTTTGAAAGAATGAGCACTTTTATATTTGGAACGCTTGGATAGTCGACGTATGAAGAATTGAGCTTAACTTTTGCACACGGTGTCCGTTTTGGGCCCATAAGTACTTTTTGGAAATGTACAGACCATTTTGCGTTGACTCACGACTTCGTCGTGACGTTTGAGGGATTTTGGCCATTTTTTGAAAGAATGAGCACTTTTATATTTGGAACGCTTGGATAGTCGACGTATGAAGAATTGAGCTTAACTTTTGCACACGGTGTCCGTTTTGGGCCCTTAAGTACTTTTTGGAAATGTAGCGACCATTTTGGGTTGAACTCACGACTTCATCGTGACGTTTGAGGGATTTCATCCATTCTTCGAAAGTATGAGCACTTTTATAATTGGAACGCTTGGATAGTCGCCGTACGAAGAATTGAGCGTAACTTTTGCACACGGTGTCCGTTTTGGGCCCATAAGTACTTTTTGGAATTGTAGCGACCGTTTTGGGTTGAACTCACAACTTCGTCGTGACGTTTGAGGGATTTCGGCCATTTTTCGAAGGAATGAGCACTTTTACATTTGGAACGCTTGGATAGTCGGCGTACGAAGAATAGAGCGTAACTTTTGCACACGATGTCCATTTTGGGCCCATAAGTACTTTTTGGAAATGTAGCGACCGTTTTGGGATGAACTCACGACTTCGTTGTGACGTTTGAGGGATTTCGGCCATTTTTCGAAATAATGAGCACTTTTATATTTGGAACGCTTGGATAGTCGGCGTACGAAGAATTGAGCGTAACTTTTGCACACGGTGTCCGTTTTGGGCCCTTAAGTACTTTTTGGAAATGTAGCGACCGTTTTGGGTTGAATTCACGACTTCATCGTGACGTTGGAGGGATTTCGGCCATTTTTCAAAAGAATGAGCACTTTTATATTTGGAACGCTTGGATAGTCGGCGTACGATGAATTGAGCGTAACTTTTACACACCGTGTCCGTTTCTGGGCCCATAGGTACTTTTTGGAAATGTAGCGACCATTTCGGATTGAACTCACGACTTCGTCGTGACGTTCGAAGGATTTCGGCCATTTTTCAAAAGAATGTGCACTTTTATATTTGGAACGCTTGGATAGTCGACGTATGAAGAATTGAGCGTAACTTTTACACACGGTGTCCGTTTTGGGCCTATAAGTACTTTTTGGAAATGTAGCGACCGTTTTGGATTGAACTCACGACTTCATCGTGACGTTTGAGGAATTTCGACCATTTTTCGAATGAATGGGCACATTTATATTTGGAATGCTTGGATAGTCGGCGTACGAAGAATTGAACGTAACTTCTGCACACGTTGTCCATTTTGGGCCCATAAGTACTTTTTGGAAACGTAGCGACCGTTTTGGGTTGAACTCCCGACTTCGTAGTGACGTTTGAGGGATTTCGGCCATTTTTTGAGAGAATGAGCACTTTTATATTTGGAACGCTTGGATAGTCGGCGTACGAAGAATCGAGCATAACTTTTGCACACGGTGTCCGTTTTGGGCCCATAAGTACTTTTTCGAAAATGTACCGACCGTTTTGGGTTGAACTCACGACTTCGTCGAGACGTTTGAGGGATATTGGCCATTTTTCGAAAGAATGAGAACTTTTATATTTGGAACGCTTGAATAGTCGGCGTACGATGAATTGAGCTTAACTTTTCCACACCTTGTCCGTTTTTGGGCCCATAAGTACTTTTTGGAAATGTAGCGACCGTTTAGGGTTGAACTCATGACTTCATCGTGACGTTTGAGGGATTTCGGCCATTTTTCGAAAGAATGAGCACTTTTATATTTGGAACGCTTGGATAGTCGGCGTACAAAGAATTGAGCGTAACTTTTGCACACGGTGTCCGTTTTGTGCCCATAAGTACTTTTTAGAAATGTAGCGACCGTTTTGGGTTGAACTCACGACTTCATTGTGACGTTTGAGGGATTTCGGCCATTTTTTGAAAGAATGAGCACTTTTATATTTGGAACGTTTGGATAGTCGGCGTACAAAGAATTGAGCGTAACTTTTGCACACGGTGTCCGTTTTGGGCCCATAAGTACTTTTGGGAAATGTAGCGACCATTTTGGGTCGAACTCACAATTTCGTCGTGACGTTTGAGGAATTTCAGCCATTTTTCGAAAGAATTAGCACTTTTATATTTGGAACGCTTGGATAGTCGGCGTACAAAGAATTGAGCGTAACTTTTGCACACGGTGTCCGTTTTGGGCCCATAAGTACTTTTTGGAAATGTAGCAACCGTTTTGGGTTGAACTCACAACTTCATCGTGACGTTTGAGGAATTTCGGCCATTTTTGGAAAGATTTAGCACTTTTATATTTGGAACACTTGGATAGTCGACGAACGAAGAATTGAACGTAACTTTTGCACACAGTGTCGTTTTCGGGCCCATAAGTACTTTTTGGAAACGTAGCGACCGTTTTGGGTTGAACTCACGACTTCGCCGTGACGTTTGAGGGATTTCAGCCATTTTTCGAAAGAATGAGCACTTTTATATTTGGAACGCTTGCATAGTCGGCGTACGAAGAATTGAGCATAACTTTTGCACACGGTGTCCATTTTGGGCCCATAAGTACTTTTTGGAAATGTAGCGACCGTTTTGGGTTGAACTCACGACTTCATCATAACGTTTGAGGGATTTCGGCCATTTTTCGAAAGAATGAGCACTTTTACATTTGGAACGCTTGGATAGTCGGCGTAAGAAGAATTGAGCGTAACTTTTGCACATGGTGTCCGTTTTTGGGCCCATAAGTACTTTTTGGGATTGTAGCGACCGTTTTGGTTGATCTCACGACTTCGTCGTGACGTTTGAGGGATTTCGGCCATTTTCCGAAAGAATGAACACTTTTATATTTGGAACGCTTGGATAGTCGGCGTACGAAGAACTGAGCGTAACTTTTGCACATGGTGTTCGTTTTGGGCCCATATTTACTTTTTGGAAATGTAGCAACCGTTTTGGGTTGAACTCACAACTTCGTCGTGACGTTTGAGGAATTTCGGCCATTTTTCGAAAGATTTAGCACTTTTATATTTGGAACACTTGGATAGTCGACGAACGAAGAATTGAACGTAACTTTTGCACACGGTGTCGTTTTCGGGCCCATAAGTACTTTTTGGAAACGTAGCGACCGTTTTGGGTTGAACTCACGACTTCGCCGTGACGTTTGAGGGATTTCGGCCATTTTTCAAAAGAATGAGCACTTTTATATTTGGAACGCTTGCATAGTCGGCGTACGAAGAATTGAGCATAACTTTTGCACACGGTGTCCGTTTTGGGCCCATAAGTACTTTTTGGAAATGTACCGACCGTTTAGGGTTGAACTCACGACTTCGTCGAGACGTTTGAGGGATTTCGGCCATTTTTCGAAAGAATGAGCACTTTTCTATTTGGAACGCTTGGATAGTTAGCGTACGATGAATTGAGCGTAGCTTTTGCACACCTTGTCCATTTTTGGACCCATAAGTACTTTTTGGGACTGTAGCGACCGTTTTGGTTGAACTCACGACTTCATCGTGATGTTTGAGGGATTTCACCATTTTTCGAAAGAATGAGCACTTTTAAATTTGGAACGCTTGGATAGTCGGCGTACGAAGAACTGAGCGTAACTTTTGCACATGGTGTTCGTTTTGGGCCCATATATACTTTTTGGAAATGTACCGACCGCTTTGGGTTGAACTCACGACTTCGTCGTGACGTTTGAGGGATTTCGGCCATTTTTCGAAATAATGAGCACTTTTATATTTGGAACGCTTGGATAGTCGGCATACGAAGAATTGAGCTTAACTTTTGCACACGGTGTCCGTTTTGGGCCCATAAGTACTTTTTGGAAATGTACCGACCATTTTGGGTTGAACTCACGACTTCGTCGAGAAGTTTGAGGGATTTTGGCCATTTTTCGAAAGAATGAGCACTTTTATATTTGGAACGCTTGGATAGTCGGCGTACGATGAATTGTGCACAACTTTTCCACACCTTGTCCGTTTTTGGGCCCATAAGTACTTTTTGGAAATGTAGCGACCGTTTTGGGTCGAACTCACAACTTCGTCGTGACGTTTGAGGAATTTCAGCCATTTTTCGAAAGAATTAGCACTTTTATATTTGGAACGCTTGGATAGTTGGCGTACAAAGAATTGAGCGTAACTTTTGCACACGGTGTCCGTTTTGGGCCCATAAGTACTTTTTGGAAATGTAGCGACCGTTTTGGGTTGAACTCACAACTTCGTCGTGACGTTTGAGGAATTTCGGCCATTTTTCGAGAGAATTAGCACTTTTATATTTGGAACGCTTGGATAGTCGACGAACGAAGAATTGAACGCAACTTTTGCACACGGTGTCGTTTTTGGGCCCATAAGTACTTTTTGGAAACGTAGCAACCGTTTTAGGTTGAACTCACGACTTCGCCGTGACGTTTGAGGGATTTCGGCCATTTTTCGAAAGAATGAGCACTTTTATATTTCGAACGCTTGGATAGTCGGCGTATGAAGAATTGACCGTAACTTTTGCACACGGTGTCCGGTTTGGGCCCATAAGTACTTTTTGGAACTGTACCGACCGTTTTGGGTTGAACTCACGACTTCGTCGAGACGTTTGAGGGATTTCGGCCATTTTTCGAAAGAATGAGCACTTTTCTATTTGGAACGCTTGGATAGTTGGCGTACGATGAATTGAGCGTAACTTTTGCACACCTTGTCCGTTTTTGGGCCCATAAGTACTTTTTAGAAATGTAGCCACCGTTTTGGTTGAACTCACGACTTCGTCGTGACGTTTGAGGGATTTCTGCCATTTTTCGAAAGAATGAGCACTTTTATATTTGGAACGCTTGGATAGTCCACGTACGAAGAATTGAGCATAACTTTTGCACATGGAGTCCGTTTTGGGCCCATATGTACTTTTTCGAAATGTAGCGACCGTTTTGGGTTGAACTCACGACTTCGTCGAGACATTTGAGGGATTTCGGCCGTTTTTTGAAAGAATGAGCACTTTTATATTTGGAACGCTTGGATAGTCGGCGTAAGATGAATTGAGAGTAACTTTTGCACACCTTGTCCGTTTTTGGGCCCATAAGTACTTTTTTGAAATGTAGCGACCGTTTTGGGTTGAACTCATGACTTCGTCGTGACGTTTGAGGGATTTCGGCCATTTTTTGAAAGAATTAGCACTTTTATAATTGGAACGCTTGGATAGTCGGCGTACAAAGAATGGAGCGTAACTTTCGCAGACGGTGTCCGTTTTGGGCCCATATGTACTTTTTGGAAACGTAGCGACCGTTTTGGGTTGAACTCACGACTTTTGGAACGCTTGGATAGTCGGCGTACAAAGAATGGAGCGTAACTTTCGCAGACGGTGTCCGTTTTGGGCCCATATGTACTTTTTGGAAACGTAGCGACCGTTTTGTGTTGAACTCACAACTTCGTCGTGACGTTTGAGGAATTTCGGCCATTTTTCGAAAGAATTAGAACTTTTATATTTGGAAAGCCTGGATAGTCGGCTTATGATGAATTGAACGTAACTTTTGCACACGGTGTCATTTCATTTTTCGAAAGAATTAGAACTTTTATATTTGGAAAGCCTGGATAGTCGGCTTATGATGAATTGAACGTAACTTTTGCACAAGGTGTCATTTTTGGGCCCATAAGTACTTTTTGGAAACGCAGCGACCATTTTGGGTTGAACTCATGACTTCGCCGTGACGTTTGAGGGATTTCGGCCATTTTTCGAAAGAATGAGCACTTTTATATTTGGAACGTTTGGATAGTCGGCGTACAAAGAATTGAGCGTAACTTTTGCACAGGGTGTCCGTTTTGGGCCCATAAGTACTTTTTGGAAACGCAGCGACCGTTTTGGGTTGAACTCATGAATTCGTCGTGACGTTTGAGGGATTTCGGCCATTTTTTGAAAGAATTAGCACTTTTATATTTGGAACGCTTGGATAGTCGGCGTACAAAGAATGGAGCGTAACTTTCGCAGACGGTGTCCGTTTTGGGCCCATATGTACTTTTTGGAAACGTAGCGACCGTTTTGTGTTGAACTCACAACTTCGTCGTGACGTTTGAGGAATTTCGGCCATTTTTCGAAAGAATTAGAACTTTTATATTTGGAAAGCCTGGATAGTCGGCTTATGATGAATTGAACGTAACTTTTGCACAAGGTGTCATTTTTGGGCCCATAAGTACTTTTTGGAAACGCAGCGACCATTTTGGGTTGAACTCATGACTTCGCCGTGACGTTTGAGGGATTTCGGCCATTTTTCGAAAGAATGAGCACTTTTATATTTGGAACGTTTGGATAGTCGGCGTACAAAGAATTGAGCGTAACTTTTGCACAGGGTGTCCGTTTTGGGCCCATAAGTACTTTTTGGAAACGCAGCGACCGTTTTGGGTTGAACTCATGAATTCGTCGTGACGTTTGAGGGATTTCGGCCATTTTTTGAAAGAATTAGCACTTTTATATTTGGAACGCTTGGTTAGTCGGCGTAAAAAGAATGGAGCGTAACTTTCGCAGACGGTGTCCGTTTTGGGCCCATAGTACTTTTTGGAAACGTAGTGACCGTTTTGTGTTGAACTCACAACTTCGTCGTGACGTTTGAGGAATTTCGGCCATTTTTCGAAGGAATTAGAACTTTTATATTTGGAAAGCCTGGATAGTCGGCTTATGATGAATTGAACGTAACTTTTGCACACGGTGTCATTTTTGGGCCCATAAGTACTTTTTGGAAACGCAGCGACCATTTTGGGTTGAACTCATGACTTCGCCGTGACGTTTGAGTGATTTTGGCCATTTTTCGAAAGAATGAGCACTTTTATATTTGGAACGTTTGGATAGTCGGCGTACAAAGAATTGAGCGTAACTTTTGCACACGGCGTCCGTTTTGGTCCCATAAGTACTTTTTGGAAATGTAGCGACCGTTTTGTGTTGAACTCACGACTTCGCCTTGACGTTTGAGGAATTTCGGCCATTTTTCGAAAGAATGAGCACTTTTATACTTGGAACGTTTGGATAGTCGGCGTACGATGAGTTGAGCATAACTTTTGCACACCTTGTCCGTTTTTGGGCCCATAAGTACTTTTTCGAAATGTAGCGACCGTTTTTGTTGAACTGACGACTTCGTCATGACGTTTGAGGGATTTCGGCCATTTTTCGAAAGAATGAGCACTTTTATATTTGGAACGCTTGGATAGTCAGCGTACGAAGAACTGAGCGTAACTTTTGCACATGGTGTCCGTTTTGGGCCCATATTTACTTTTTGGAAATGTACCGACCGTTTTGGGTTGAACTCACGGCTTCGTCGTGACGTTTGAGGGATTTCGGCCATTTTTCGAAATAATGAGCACTTTTATATTTGGAACGCTTGGATAGTCGGCATACGAAGAATTGAGCTTAACTTTTGCACAGGGTGTCCGTTTTGGGCCCATAAGTACTTTTTGGAAATGTACCGACCATTTTTGGTTGAATTCACGACTTCGTCGTGACGTTTGAGGGATTTTGGCCTTTTTTCGAAAGAATGAGCACTTTTATATTTGGAACGTTTGGATAGTCGGCGTACGAAGAATTGAGCGTAACCTTTGCACACGGTGTCCGTTTTGGGCCCATAAGTAATTTTTGGAAATGTACCGACCGTTTTGGGTTGAACTCACAACTTCGACGTGACGTTTGAGGAATTTCGGCCATTTTTCGAAAGAATTAGAACTTTTATATTCAGAACACTTGGATAGTCGGCGTATGAAGAATTGAACATAACTTTTGCACACGGTGTCATTTTTGGGCCCATAAGTACTTTTTGGAAACGCAGCGACCGTTTTGGGTTGAACTCATGACTTCGTCGTGACGTTTGAGGGATTTCGGCCATTTTTCGAAAGAATGAGCCCTTATATATTTGGAACGCTTGGATAGTCGGTGTACAAAGAATTGAGCGTAACTTTTGCACGCGGTGTCCGTTTTGGGCCCATAAGTACTTTTTCGAAATGTAGCGACCGTTTTGGGTTGAACTCACGACTTCGTCGTGACGTTTGAGGGATTTCGGCCATTTTTCGAAAGAATGAGCCCTTATATATTTGGAACGCTTGGATAGTCGGTGTACAAAGAATTGAGCGTAACTTTTGCACGCGGTGTCCGTTTTGGGCCCATAAGTACTTTTTCGAAATGTAGCGACCGTTTTGGGTTGAACTCACGACTTCGTCGTGACGTTTGAGGGATTTCGGCCATTTTTCGAAAGAATGAGCCCTTATATATTTGGAACGCTTGGATAGTCGGTGTACAAAGAATTGAGCGTAACTTTTGCACACGGTGTCCGTTTTGGGCCCATAAGTACTTTTTCGAAATGTAGCGACCGTTTTGGGTTGAACTCACGACTTCGTCTTGACGTTTGAGGAATTTCGGCCATTTTTCGAAAGAATGAGCACTTTTATATTTGGAACGTTTGGATAGTCGGCGTACGAAGAATTGAGCGTAACTTTTGCACACGGTGTCCGTTTTGGTCCCATAAGTACTTTTTGGAAATGTAGCGATCGTTTTGGGTTGAACTCACGACTTCGCCTTGACGTTTGAGGAATTTCGGCCATTTTTCGAAAGAATGAGCACTTTTATACTTGGAACGTTTGGATAGTCGGCGTACGAAGAATTTAGCGTAACTTTTGCACACGGTGTCCGTTTTGAGCCCATAAGTACTTTTTGGAAATGTAGCGATCGTTTTGGGTTGAACTCACAACTTCGTCGTGACGTTTGAGGAATTTCGGCCATTTTTCGAAAGAATCAGCACTTTTATATTTGGAATGCTTGGATAGTCGACGTACAAAGAATTGAGCGTAACTTTTGCACACGGTGTCCGTTTTGGGCCCATATGTACTTTTTGGAAACGTTGCGACCGTTTTGTGTTGAACTCACAACTTCGTCGTGACGTTTGAGGAATTTTGGCCATTTTTCGAAAGAATTAGAACTTTTATATTTGGAAAGCCTGGATAGTCGGCTTATGATGAATTGAACGTAACTTTTGCACACGGTGTCATTTTTGGGCCCATAAGTACTTTTTGGAAACGCAGTGACCGTTTTGGGTTGAACTCATGACTTCGCCGTGACGTTTGAGGGATTTCGGCCATTTTTTGAAAGAATGAGCACTTTTATATCTAGAATGCTTGGATAGTTGGCGTACGATGAATTGAGCGTAACTTTTGCACACCTTGTCCGTTTTTGGGCCCATAAGTACTTTTTGGAAATGTAGCGACTGTTTTTGTTGAACTCACGACTTCGTCGTGACGTTTGAGGGATTTCGGCCATTTTTCGAAAGAATGAGCACTTTTATATTTGGAACGCTTGGATAGTCAGCGTACGAAGAACTGAGCGTAACTTTTGCACATGGTGTCCGTTTTGGGCCCATATTTACTTTTTGGAAATGTACCGACCATTTTGGGTTGAACTCACGACTTCGTAGTGACGTTTGAGGGATTTTGGCAATTTTTCGAAATAATGAGCACTTTTATATTTGGAACGCTTGGATAGTCGGCATACGAAGAATTGAGCTTAACTTTTGCACAGGGTGTCCGTTTTGGGCCCATAAGTACTTTTTGGAAATGTACCGACTATTTTGGGTTGAACTCACGACTTCGTCGTGACGTTTGAGGGATTTTGGCCTTTTTTCGAAAAAATGAGCACTTTTATATTTGGAACGCTTGGTTAGTCGGCGTACAATGAATTGAGCGTAACTTTTCCACACCTTGTCCGTTTTTGGGCCCATAAGTACTTTTTGGAAATGTAGCGACCGTTTTGGGTTGAACTCACGACTAAGTCGTGACGTTTGAGGGATTTCGGCCATTTTTTGGAAGAATGAGCACTTTTATATTTGGAACGCTTGGATAGTCGGCGTACAAAGAATTGAGCTTAACTTTTGCACACGATGTCCGTTTTGGGCCCATAAGTACTTTTTAGAAATGTAGCGACCATTTTGGGTTGAACTCACGACTTCGTCGTGACGTTTGAGGAATTTCGGCCAATTTTCGAAAGAATGAGCACTTTTATATTTGGAACGTTTGGATAGTCGGCGTACGAAGAATTGAGCGTAACTTTTGCACACGGTGGCCGTTTTGGGCCCATAAGTACTTTTTGGAAATGTACCGACCGTTTTGGGTTGAACTCACAACTTCGTCGTGACGTTTGAGGAATTTTGGCCATTTTTCGAAAGAATTAGCACTTTTATATTTGGAAGGCTTGGATAGTCGGCGTACAAAGAATTGAGCGTAACTTTTGCACACGGTGTCCGTTTTGGGCCCATAAGTACTTTTTGGAAATGTAGCGACCGTTTTGGGTTGAACTCACGACTTCGTCGTGACGTTTGGGGGATATTGGCCATTTTTTGGAAGAATGAAAACTTTTATATTTGGAACGCTTGGATAGTCGGCGTATGAAGAATTGAACGTAACTTTTGCACACGGTGTCATTTTTGGGCCCATAAGTACTTTTTGGAAACGCAGCGACCGTTTTGGGTTGAACTCATGACTTCGCCGTGACGTTTGAGGGATTTCGCCATTTTTCGAAAGAATGAGCACTTTTATATTTGGAACGCTTGGATAGTCGGCGTACGAAGAATTGAGCATAACTTTTGCACACGGTGTCCGTTTTGGGCCCATAAGTACTTTTTGAAATGTACCGACCGTTTTGGGTTGAACTCACGACTTCGTCGAGACGTTTGAGGGATTTCCTCCATTTTTCGAAAGAATGAGCACTTTTCTATTTGGAACTCTTGGATAGTTGGCGTACTATGAATTGAGCGTAACTTTTGCACACCTTGTCCATTTTTGGGCCCATAAGTACTTTTTGGAAATGTAGCGATCGTTTTGGGTGAACTCACGACTTCGTCGTGATGTCTGAGGGATTTTGGCCATTTTTCAAAAAAGAATGAGCACTTTTATATTTGGAACACTTGGATAGTCAGCGTACAAAGAATTGAGCGTAACTTTTGCACATGGTGTCCGTTTTGGGCCCATAAGTACTTTTTGAAAATGTACCGACCATTTTGGGTTGAACTCACGACTTCGTCGTGACGTTTGAGGGATTTCGGCCAATTTTCAAAAGAATGAGGACTTTTATATTTGGAACGCTTCGATAGTCGGTGTACGAAGATTTGAGCGTAACTTTTGCACACGGTGTCCGTTTTGGGCCCATAAGTACTTTTTGGAAATGTAGCGACCGTTTTGGGTTGAACTCAAGACTTCGTCGTGACGTTTGAGGAATTTCGGCCATTTTTGGAAGGAATGAGCACTTTTATATTTGGAACGCTTGGATAGTCGGCGTATGAAGAATTGACCGTAACTTTTGCACACGGTGTTCGTTTTGGGCCCATAAGTACTTTTTGGAAATGTTGAGACCGTTTTGGGTTGAACTCATGACTTCATCGTGACGTTTGAGGAATTTAGGCCATTTTTCGAAAGAATGATCACTTTAATGTTTGGAACGCTTGGATAGTCGGCGTAAGAAGAATTGAGCGTAACTTTTGCACAAGGTTTTCGTTTTGGGCCCATAAGTACTTTTTGGAAATGTAGGGATCGTTTTGGGTTGAACTCACGACTTCGTCGTGTCGTTTGAGGGATTCGGCCATTTTTCGAAAGAATGATCACTTTTATATTTGGAACCCTTGGATAGTCGGCGTATGAAGAATTGAGCATAACTTTTGCACACAGTGTCCGTTTTGGGCCCATAAGTACTTTTTGGAAATGTATCGACCATTTTGGGTTGAACTCACGACTTCGTCGTGACGTTTGAGGGATTTTGGCCATTTTTCGAAAGAACGAGCACTTTTATATTTGGAACGCTTGGTTAGTCGGCGTACGAAGAATTGAGCATAACTTTTGCACACAGTGTTCGTTTTGGGCCCATAAGTACTTTTTGGAAATGTACCGACCGTTTTGGGTTGAACTCACGACTTCGTCGTGACGTTTGAGGGATTTTGGCCATTTTTCGAAAGAATGAGCACTTTTATATTTGGAACGCTTGGATAGTCGGCGTACGAAGAATTGAGCGTAACTTTTTGCACACGGTGTCCGTTGTGGGCCCATAAGTACTTTTTGGAAATGTACCGACCGTTTTGGGTTGAACTCACGACTTCGTCGTGACGTTTGAGGGATTTCGGCCATTTTTCAAAAGAATGAGCACTTTTATATTTGGAACGCTTCGATAGTCGGCGTACGAAGAATTGAGCGTAACTTTTGCACACGGTTTTCGTTTTGGGCCATAAGTACTTTTTGGAAATGTAGCGACCGTTTTGGGTTGAACTCACGACTTTGTCGTGACGTTGGAGGGATTTTGGCCATTTTTCAAAAGAATGACCACTTGCATTTCTGGAAAGCTTGGATAGTCGGCTTATGAAGAATTGAGCGTAACTTTTGCACACGATGTCCGTTTTGGGCCCATAAGTACTTTTTTGAAATGTAGCGACCATTTTGGATTGAACTCACGACTTCGCCATGATGTTTGAGGAATTTCGGCCATTTTTCAAAAGAATGAGCACTTTTATATTTGGAACGCTTGGATAGTCGGCGTACGAAGAATTGAACGTAACTTTTGCACACGGTGTCCGTTTTGGTCCCATAGGTACTTTTTGGAAATGTAGCGACCGTTTTGGATTGAACACACGACTTCATCGTAACGTTCGAGGGATTTCAGCCATTTTTCAAAATAATGAGCACTTTTATATCTGGAATGCTTGGATAGTCGGCGTACGAAGGATTGAGCGTAACTTTTACACACGGTATCCGTTTTGGGCCCATAAGTACTTTTTGGAAATGTACCGTCCGTTTTGGGTTGAACTCACGACTTTGTCGTGACATTGGAGGGATTTTGGCCATTTTTCAAAAGAATGACCACTTGCATTTCTGGAAAGCTTGGCTAGTCGGCATATGAAGAATTGAGCGTAACTTTTGCACACGGTGTCCGTTTTGGGCCCATAAGTACTTTTTGGAAATGTAGCGACCATTTTGGATTGAACTCACGACTTCGCCATGATGTTTGAGGAATTTCGGCCATTTTTCAAAAGAATGAGCACTTTTATATTTGGAAGCTTGGATAGTCGGCGTACGAAGAATTGAACGTGACTTTTGCACACGGTGTCCGTTTTGGGCCCATAAGTACTTTTTGGAAATGTAGCGACCGTTTTGGATTGAACACACGACTTCATCGTGACGTTCGAGGGATTTCGGCCATTTTTTAAAAGAATGAGCACTTTTATATCTGGAACGCTTAGATAGTTGGCGTACGAATAATTGAGCGTAACTTTTACACACGGTGTTCGTTTTGGGCCCATAAGTACTTTTTGGAAATGTACAGACCGTTTTGGGTTGAACTCATGACTTTGTCATGACGTTGGAGGGATTTCGGCCATTTTTTGAAAGAATGAGCACTTGCATTTCTGGAAAGCTTGGATAGTCGGCATACGAAGAATTGAGCCTAACTTTTGCACACGGTGTCCGTTTTGGGCCCATAAGTACTTTTTGGAAATGTAGCTACCGTTTTGGATTGAACTCACGACTTCGTCGTGACGTCTGAGAAATTTTGGCCATTTTTCGAAAAAATGAGCACTTTTATATCTGGAAATCTTGGATAGTTGGCGTACGAAGAATTGAGTGTAACTTTTACACACGGTATCCGTTTTCGGCCCATAAGTACTTTTTGAAAATGTACCAACCGTTTTGGGTTGAACTCACGACTTTGTCGTGACGTTGGAGGGATTTCGGCCATTTTTCGAAAGAATGAGCACTTGCATTTCTGGAAAGCTTGGATAGTCGGCATACGACGAATTGAGCGTAACTTTTGCACACGGTGTCCGTTTTGGGCCCATAAGTACTTTTTGGAAATGTAGCGACCGTTTTGGATTGAACTCACGATTTCGTCGTGACGTTTGAGGAATTTCTGCCATTTTTCGAAAGAATGAGCACTTTTATATTTGGAACGCTTGGATAGTCGGCGTACGATGAATTGAGCGTAACTTTTGCACACAGTTTCCATTTTTGGGCCCATAGGTACTTTTTGGAAATGTAGCGACCATTTCGGATTGAACTCACGACTTCGTCGTGACGTTCGAGGGATTTTGGCCATTTTTCAAAAGAATAAGCACTTTTTTATTTGGAACGCTTGGATAGTCGACGTACGAAGAATTGAGCGTAACTTTTGCGCACGGTGTCCGTTTTGGGCCCATAAGTACTTTTTGGAAATGTAGCGACCGTTTTGGATTGAACACACGACTTCATCGTGACGTTCGAGGGATTTCAGCCATTTTTCAAAATATGAGCACTTTTATATCTGGAACACTTGGATAGTCGGTGTACGAAGAATTGAGCGTAACTTTTACACACGGTATCCGTTTTGGGCCCATAAGTACTTTTTGGAAATGTACCGACCGTTTTGGGTTGAACCCACGACTTTGTCATGACGTTGGAGGGATTTTGGCCATTTTTCGATAGAATGACCACTTGCATTTCTGGAAAGCTTGGATAGTCGGCATATGAAGAATTGAGCGTAACTTTTGCACACGATGTCCGTTTTGGGCCCATAAGTACTTTTTGGAAATGTACCGACCGTTTTGGGTTGAACTCACGACTTTGTCGTGACGTTGGAGGGATTTTGGCCATTTTTCGAAAGTATGACCACTTGCATTTCTGGAAAGCTTGGATAGTCGGCATATGAAGAATTGAGCGTAACTTTTGCACACGATGTCCGTTTTGGGCCCATAAGTACTTTTTGGAAATGTAGCGACCGTTTTGGATTGAACACACGACTTCATCGTAACGTTCGAGGGATTTCAGCCATTTTTCAAAATAATGAGCACTTTTATATCTGGAATGCTTGGATAGTCGGCGTACGAAGGATTGAGCGTAACTTTTACACACGATATCCGTTTTGGGCCCATAAGTACCTTTTGGAAATGTACCGACCGTTTTGGGTTGAACTCACGACTTTGTCGTGACGTTGGAGGGATTTTGGCCATTTTTCGAAAGAATGACCACTTGTATTTCTGGAAAGCTTGGATAGTCGGCATATGAAGAATTGAGCGTAACTTTTGCACACGATGTCCGTTTTGGGACCATAAGTACTTTTTGGAAATGTAGCGACCATTTTGGATTGAACTCACGACTTCGCCGTGATGTTTGAGGAATTTCGGCCATTTTTCAAAAGAATGAGCACTTTTATATTTGGAACGCTTGGATAGTCGACGTACGAAGAATTGAACGTAACTTTTGCACACGGTGTCCGTTTTGGGCCCATAGGTACTTTTTGGAAATGTATCGACCGTTTTGGATTGAACACACGACTTCATCGTAACGTTCGAGGGATTTCAGCCATTTTTCAAAATAATGAGCACTTTTATATCTGGAATGCTTGGATACTCGGCGTACGAAGGATTGAGCGTAACTTTTACACACGGTATCCGTTATGGGCCCATAAGTACTTTTTGGAAATGTACCGACCGTTTTGGGTTGAACTCATGACTTTGTCGTGACATTGGAGGGATTTTGGCCATTTTTCAAAAGAATGACCACTTGCATTTCTGGAAAGCTTGGATAGTCGGCATATGAAGAATTGAGCGTAACTTTTGCACACGATGTCCGTTTTGGGCCCATAAGTACTTTTTGGAAATGTAGCGACCATTTTGGATTGAACTCACGACTTCACCATGATGTTTGAGGAATTTCGGCCATTTTTCAAAAGAATGAGCACTTTTATATTTGGAAGCTTGGATAGTCGGCGTACGAAGAATTGAACGTGACTTTTGCACACGGTGTCCGTTTTGGGCCCATAAGTACTTTTTGGAAATGTAGCGACCGTTTTGGATTGAACACACGACTTCATCGTGACGTTCGAGGGATTTCGGCCATTTTTTAAAAGAATGAGCACTTTTATATCTGGAACGCTTGGATAGTTGGCGTACGAATAATTGAGCGTAACTTTTACACACGGTGTCCGTTTTGGGTCCATAAGTACTTTTTGGAAATGTACAGACCGTTTTGGGTTGAACTCACGACTTTGTCATGACGTTGGAGGGATTTCGGCCATTTTTTGAAAGAATGAGCACTTGCATTTCTGGAAAGCTTGGATAGTCGGCATACGAAGAATTGAGCGTAACTTTTGCACACGGTGTCCGTTTTGGGCCCATAAGTACTTTTTGGAAATGTAGCGACCGTTTTGGATTGAACTCACGACTTCGTCGTGACGTCTGAGAAATTTCGGCCATTTTTCGAAAAAATGAGCACTTTTATATCTGGAAATCTTGGATAGTTGGCGTACGAAGAATTGAGTGTAACTTTTACACACGGTGTCCGTTTTGGGCCCATAAGTACTTTTTGGAAATGTACCGACCGTTTTAGGTTGAACTCACGACTTTGTCATGACGTTGGAGGGATTTTGGCCATTTTTCGAAATAATGAGCACTTGCACTTCTGGAAAGCTTGGATAGTCGGCATACAAAGAATTGAGCGTAACTTTTGCACACGGTGTCCGTTTTGGGCCCATAAGTACTTTTTGGAAATGTAGCGACCGTTTTGGATTGAACTCACGTTTTCGTCGTGACGTTTGAGGAATTACGGCCATTTTTCGAAAGAATGAGCACTTTTATATTTGGAACGCTTGGATAGTCGGCGTACGATGAATTGAGCGTAACTTTTCCACACCTTGTCCGTTTTTGGGCCCATAAGTACTTTTTGGAAATGTAGCGATCATTTTGGGTTGAACTCACGACTTCGTCGTGACGTTTGAGGGATTTCGGCCATTTTTTGAAAGAATTAGCACTTTTATATTTGGAACGCTTGGATAGTCGGCGTACAAAGAACGGAGCGTAACTTTCGCAGACAGTATCCGTTTTGGGCCCATAAGTACTTTTTGGAAATGTATCGACCGTTTTGGGTTGAACTCACGACTTCGTCGTGACGTTTGAGGGATTTCGGCCATTTTTTGAAAGAATTAGCACTTTTATATTTGGAACGCTTGGATAGTCGGCGTACAAAGAACGGAGCGTAACTTTCGCAGACAGTATCCGTTTTGGGCCCATAAGTACTTTTTGGAAATGTATCGACCGTTTTGGGTTGAACTCACGACTTCGTCGTGACGTTTGAGGGATTTCGGCCATTTTTCGAAAGAATGAGCACTTTGAGCGTAACTTTTGCACACGGTGTCCGTTTTGGGCCCATAAGTACTTTTTGGAAATGTAGCGACCGTTTTGGATTGAACTCACGACTTTGTCGTGACGTTTGAGGGATTTCGGCCATTTTTCGAAAGAATGAGCACTTTTATATTTGGAACGCTTGGGTAGTCGGCGTACGAAGAATTGAACGTAACTTTTGCACACGGTCTCATTTTTGGGCCATTAAGTACTTTTTGGAAACGTAGAGACCGTTTTAGGTTGAACTCATGACTTCATCGTGACGTTTGAGGGATTTCGCCTATTTTTCGAAAGAATGAGCACTTTTATATTTGGAACGCTTGGATTGTCGGCGTATGAAGAATTTAGCATAACTTTTGCACACGGTGTCCGTTTTGGGCTCATAAGTACTTTTTGGAAATGCACCGACCGTTTTGGGTTGAACTCATGACTTCATCGAGACGTTTGAGGGATTTCGGCCATTTTTCAAAAGAATGAGCACTTTTCTATTTGGAATGCTTGGAAAGTTGGCGTACGATGAATTGACCGTAACTTTTGCACACCTTGTCCATTTTTGGGCCCATATGTACTTTTTGGAAATGTAGCGACCGTTTTGGTTGAACTCACGACTTCATCGTGACGTTTGAGGGATTTCGGCCATTTTTTGAAAGAATGAGCACTTTTATATTTGGAACGCTTGGATAGTCGGCGTACGAAGAATTGAGCGTAACTTTTGCACACGATGTCCGTTTTAGGCCCATAAGCACTTTTAGGAAATGTAGCGACCATTCTAGATTGAACTCACAACTTCTTCGTGATGTTCGAGGGATTTCGGCCATTTTTCGAAAGAATGAGCGCTTTTATATTTGGAACGCTTGGATAGTCGGGGTACGAAGAATTGAACATAACTTTTGCACACGGTGCCCGTTTTGGGCCCATAAGTACTTTTTGGAAATGTAGAGATTGTTTTGGGTGGAACTCACGACTTCGTCGTGACGTTTGAGGGATTTCAGCCATTTTTCGAAAGAAAGAGCACTTTTATGTTTGGAACGCTTGGATAGTCAGCGTACGAAGAATTGCGCATAACTTTTGGACACGGTGTCCGTTTTGGGCCCATAAGTACTTTTTGAAAATGTACCGACCGTTTTGGGTTGAACTCATGACTTCGTCGAGACGTTTGAGGGATTTCGGCCATTATTTGAAAGAATGAGCACTTTTATATTTGGAACGCTTGGATAGTCGGCGTAAGATGAATTGAGAGTAACTTTTGCACACCTTGTCCGTTTTTGGGCCCATAAGTACTTTTTTGAAATGTAGCGACCGTTTTGGGTTGAACTCATGACTTCGTCGTGACGTTTGAGGGATTTCGGCCATTTTTTGAAAGAATTAGCACTTTTATATTTGGAACGCTTGGATAGTCGGCGTACAAAGAATGGAGCGTAACTTTCCCAGACGGTGTCCGTTTTGGGCCCATAAGTACTTTTTGGAAATGTATCGACCGTTTTGGGTTGAACTCACGACATCGTCGTGACATTTGAGGGATTTCGGCCATTTTTCGAAAGAATGAGCACTTTTATATTTGGAATGCTTGGATAGACGGCGTACGAAGAATTGAGCGTAACTTTTGCACACGGTGTCCGTTTTGGGCCCATAAGTACTTTTTGGAAATGTAGCGACCGTTTTGGGTTAAACTCACGACTTCGTCGTGACGTTTGAGGAATTTCGGCCATTTTTCGAAAGAATGAGCACTTTTATATTTGGATCGCTTGGATAGTCGGTGTACGAAGAATTGAGCGTAACTTTTGCTCACGGTGTCCGTTTTGGTCCCATAAGTACTTTTTGGAAATGTGGCGACCGTTTTGGGTTGAACTCATGACTTCGTCGTGACGTTTGAGGGATTTCGGCCATTTTTTGAAAGAATGAGCACTTTCATATTTGGAACGCTTGGATAGTTGGCGTACGAAGAATTGAGCGTAATTTTTGCACATGGTGTCCGTTTTGGGCCCGTAAGTACTTTTTGGAAATGTGGCAACCGTTTTGGGTTGAACTCATGACTTTGTCGTGACATTTGAGGAATTTTGGCCATTTTTCAAAAGAATGAGCACTTTTATATTTGGAACGCTTGGATAGTCGGTGTATGAAGAATTGAAGGTAACTTTTGCACACGGAGTCCATTTTGGGCCCATAAGTACTTTTTGGAAATGTAGCGACCGTCTTGGATTGAACTCACGGGTTCGTCATGACGTTCGAGGGATTTCGGTCACCTTTTGAAAGAATGAGCACTTTTATATTTAGAACGCTTTCATAGTCGACGTACGAAGAATTGAGCGTAACTTTTGCACACGGTGTCCGTTTTGGGCCCATCAGTACTTTTTGGAAATGTACCAACTATTTTAGGTTGAACTCACGACTTCGTCGTGATGTCAGAGGGATTTTGGCCATTTTTCGAACGAATGAGCACTTGCATTTCTGGAATGCTTGGATAGTCGGCATACGAAGAATTGAGCGTAACTTTTGCACACGGGTTCCGTTTTGGGCCCATAAGTACTTTTTGAAAATGTAGCGATCGTTTTGGATTGAACCCACAATTTCGTCGTAACATTTGAGGGATTTCGACCATTTTCGAAAGAATGAGCACTTGCATTTCTGGAAAGCTTGGATAGTCGGCGTACGAAGAATTGAACGTAAGTTTCGAACCGGTGTCCGTTTTGGGCCCATAAGTACTTTTTGGAAATGTAGCGACAGTTTTGGATTGAACTCACGACTTCATCGTGACGTTTGAGGGATTTTGGCAATTTTTCGAAAGAATGAACACTTTTATATTTGGAATGCTTGGATAGTCGACGTACGAAGAATTGAGCGTAACTTTTGCACACGGTGTCCGTTTTGGGCCCATAAGTACTTTTTGGAAATGTACCGACCGTTTTGGGTTTACCACACGACTTCGTCATGACGCTTGCAGGATTTCGGCCATTTTTCAAAAGAATGAGCACTTTTGTATTTGGAACGCTTGGATAGTCGGTGTACGAAGAATTGTGCGTAACTTTTGCACACGGTGTCCGTTTTGGGCCCAAAAGTAGTTTTTGCAAATGTACAGACCGTTTTGGGTTGAACTCATGACTTCATCGTGACGTTTGAGGAATTTCGGCCATTTTTCGAAAGAATGAGCACTTTTATATTTGGAACGCTTGGATAGTCGGCGTATGAAGAATTGAGCGTAACTCTTGCACACGGTGTCCGTTTTGGGCCCATAAGTACTTTTTGGAAATGTAGCGACCGTTTTGGGTTGAACTCACGACTTCTTGTGACGTTTGAGGAATTTCGGCCATTTTTGGAAAGAATGAGCACTTTTATATTTGGAACGCTTGGATAGTCGGCGTATGAAGAATTGAGCGTAACTTTTGCACACGGTGTCCGTTTTGGGACCATAAGTACTTTTTGGAAATGTAGCGACCATTTTGGGTTGAACTCACGACTTTGTCGTGACATTTGAGGAATTTCAGCCATTTTTCGAAAGAATGAGCACTTTTATATTTGGAACGCTTGGATAGTCGGCGTATGAAGAATTGAGCGTAACTTTTGCACACGGTGTCCGTTTTGGGCCCATAAGTACTTTTTGGAAATGTAGCGACCGTTTTGGGTTGAACTCATGACTTCGTTGTGACGTTTGAGGAATTTCGGCCATTTTTTGAAAGAATGAGCACTTTTATATTTGGAACGCTTGGATAGTCGGCGTATGAAGAATTGAGCGTAACTTTTGCACACGGTGTCCGTTTTGGGACCATAAGTACTTTTTGGAAATGTAGCGACCATTTTGGGTTGAACTCACGACTTTGTCGTGACATTTGAGGAATTTAAGCCATTTTTCGAAAGAATGAGCACTTTTATATTTGGAACGCTTGGATAGTCGGCGTACGAAGAATTGAGCGTAAGTTTTGCACACGATGTCCGTTTTGGGCCCATAAGTACTTTTTGGAAATGTAGTGACCGTTTTAGGTTGAACTCACTACTTCGTCGTGACGTTTGGAGGATTTCGGCCATTTTTTGAAAGAATGAGCACTTTTATATTTGGAACGAATGAGCACTTTTATATTTGGAACGCTTGGATAGTCGGCGTACGAAGAATTGAACATAACTTTTGCACACGGTGCCCGTTTTGGGCCCATAAGTACTTTTCGGAAATGTAGCGACCGTTTTGGGTTGAACTCACGACTTCGTCGTGACGTTTGAGGGATTTCGGCCATTTTTCGAAAGAATGAGCACTTTTATATTTGGAACGCTTGGATAGTCGGCGTACGAAGAATTGTGCATAACTTTTGGACACGGTGTCCGTTTTGGGACCATAAGTACTTTTTGGAAATGTAGCGACCATTTTAGGTTGAACTCACGACTTAGTCGTGACGTTTGAGGAATTTCAGCCATTTTTCGAAAGAATTTGCACTATTATATTTGGAACGCTTGGATAGTCGGCGTACGAAGAATTGAGCATAACTTTTGGACACGGTGTCCGTTTTGGGCCCATAAGTAATTTTTGGAAATGTTGCTACAGTTTTGGGTTAAACTCACGACTTCATCGTGACGTTTGAGGAATTTTGGCCTTTTTTCGAAAGAATGAGCACTTTCATATTTGGAACACTTGGATAGTCGGCGTACGAAGAATTGAGCTTAAATTTTGCACACGGTGTCCGTTTTGGGCCCATAAGTACTTTTTGGAAATGTAGCGACCGTTTTGGGTTGAACTCACGACTTCGTCGTGACGTTCGAGGGATTTCGGCCATTTTTCAAAAGAATGAGCACTTTTATATCTGGAACGCTTGGATAGTCGGCGTACGGTGAATTGAGCGTAACTTTTGCACACAGTCTCCATTTTGGGCCCATAAGTACTTTTTGGAAATGTTACGACCGTTTTGGATTGAACTCACGACTTCGTCGTGACGTTCGAGGGATTTCGGACATTTTTCGAAAGAATGAGCACTTTTATATTTGGAACGCTTCGATAGTCGGCATACGAAGAATAGAGCTTAACTATTGCACACGGTGTCCGTTTTGGGCCCATAAGTACTTTTTGGAAATGTTGCGACCGTTTTGTGTTGAACTCAAGACTTCGTCGTGACGTTTGAGGGATTTCGGCCATTTTTCGAAAGAATGAGTACTTTTATATTTGGAACGCTTGGATAGTCGGCGTACGATGACTTGAGCGTAACTTTTGCACACGGTGTCCGATTTGGGCCCATAAGTACTTTTTGGAAATGTAGCGACCGTTTTGCGTTGAACTCAAGACTTCGTCGTGACGTTTGAGGGATTTCGGCCATTTTTCGAAAGAATGAGCACTTTTATATTTGGAACGCTTGGATAGTCGGCGTATGAAGAATAGAGCGTAACTTTTGCACCCGGTGTCCGTTTTGGTCCCATAAGTACTTTTTGGAACTGTAGCGACCGTTTTGGGTTGAACTCACAACTTCGTCGTGCCGTTCGAGGGATTTCGGCTATTTTTTGAATGGAACGCTTGGATAGTCGGCGTACGATGAATTGAGCGTAACTTTTGCACACGGTGTCCGTTTTGGGCCCATAAGTACTTTTTGGAACTGTAGCGACCGTTTTGGGTTGAACTCATGACTTCGTCGTGACGTTTGAGGGATTTCCGCCATTTTTCGAAAGAATGAGCACTTTTATATTTGGAACGCTTGGATAGTCGGCGTATGAAGAATAGAGCGTAACTTTTGCACACGGTGTCCGTTTTGGTCCCATAAGTACTTTTTGGAAATGTGGCGACCGTTTTGGGTTGAACTCACAACTTCGTCGTGACATTTGAGGGATTTCGGCCATTTTTCAAAAGAATGAGCACTTTTATATCTGGAACGCTTGGATAGTCGGCGTACGGTGAATTGAGAGTAACTTTTGCACACGGTGTCCGTTTTAGGCCCATAAGTACTTTTTGGAAATGTTGCGACCGTTTTAGGTTGAACTCACGAGTTTGTCGAGATGTTTGAGGGATTTCGGCCATTTCTCGAAAGAATGAGCACTTTTATATTTGGAATGCTTTGATAGTCGGCGTACGAAGAATTGAGCGGAACTTTTGCACACGGTGTCCGTTTTGGGTCCATAATTACTTTTTGGAAATGTAGCGACCGTTTTGGGTTGAACTCACGACTTCGTCGTGACGTTCGAGGGATTTCGGCAATTTTTCGAAAGAATGAGAACTTTAATATTTGGAACGCTTGGATAGTCGGCGTACGAAGAATAGAGCGTAACTTTTGCACACGGTGTCCGTTTTAGTCCTATAAGTACTTTTTGGAAATGTAGCGACCGTTTTAGGTTGAACTCACGACTTTGTCGTGACGTTTGAGGAATTTCGGCAATTATTCGAAGGAATGAGCACTTTTATATTTGGAACGCTTGGATAGTCGGCGTACGAAGAATTGAGCGTAACTTTTGCACACGGTGTCCGTTTCGGGCCCATAAGTACTTTTTGGCAATGTAGCGACCGTTTTAGGTTGAACTCACGACTTTGTCGTGACGTTTGAGGCATTTCGGCCATTATTCGAAGGAATGAGCACTTTTATATCTGGAACGCTTGGATAGTCGGCGTACGAAGAATAGAGCGTAACTTATGCACACGGTGTCCGTTTCGGGCCCATAAGTACTTTTTGGAAATGTAGCGACCGATTTGGATTGAACTCACGGCTTCGTCGTGACGTTCGAGGGATTTCGGCCATTTTTCAAAAGAATGAGCACTTTTATATTTGGAACGCTTCGATAGTCGGCGTATGAAGAATAGAGCTTAACTATTGCACACGGTGTCCGTTTCGGGCCCATAAGTACTTTTTGGAAATGTAGTGACCGTTTCGGGTTGGACTCACGAGTTTATCGAGATGTTTGAGGGATTTCGGCCATTTCTTGAAAGAATGAGCACTTTTATATTTGGAACGCTTTGATAGTCGGCGTACGAAGAATTGAGCGGAACTTTTGCACACGGTGTCCGTTTTGGATCCATAATTACTTTTTGGAAATGTAGCGACCGTTTTGGGTTGAACTCACGACTTCGTCGTGACGTTCGAGGGATTTCGG
>NW_019257427.1:0-1109 GCF_002742605.1 Olea europaea var. sylvestris
TGACGAAATTGCCCCGGTGCGGTTTTTGTTTCCGATCAACCAATCAAATTTTAGGCAATTTCGACACAATCGCGAAAAATGACGAAATTACACCCGGCGAGATTTTTGTTTCCTATCAACAAGTCAAATTTGAGCCCATTCCGAAACAGTCGCGAAAAATGACGAAATAGCCCCCTGCGCGATTTTTGTTCCCGATAAACCTGTCAAATTTTAGCCCATTCCGACGCAGTCGAGAAAAATGACGAAATTGCCCACGGCGCGATTTTTGTTTCCGATCAACCGGCCAAATTTGAGCCCATTCCGACACAGTCGAGAAAAATGACGAAATCGCCCCCGTCGCGATTTTTGCTTCCTATCAACAAGTCACATTTGAGCCCATTCCGACACAGTGGCGAAAAATGACGAAATTGCCCCCTGCGCGATTTTTTCCCGATAAACCTGTCAAATTTTAGCCCATTCCGACGCAGTCGAGAAAAATGACGAAATCGCCCACGGGGCGATTTTTGTTTCCTATCAATCGGCCAAATTTGAGCCCATTCCGACACAGTCGAGAAAAATGACGAAATCGCCCCCGGCGCGATTTTTGTTTCCGATCAACCAGTAAAATTTTAGCCAATTCCGACACAGTCGCGAAAAATTACGAAATTGCCCCGGCGCGATTTTTGTTTTCGATCAACCTGTCAAATTTGAGTCCATTCCGACACAGTCGAGAAAAGTGACGAAATTGCCCCCGGCGCGATTTTTATTTCAGATCAAACTGCCAAATTTCAGCCAATTCCGACACAGTCGAGAAAAATGACGAAATTGCCCCCGGCGCGATTTTTGTTTCTGATCAACAAGTCAAATTTCAGCCAATTCCGACACTGTCGCGAAAAATGACGAAATTACACCCGGCGCGGTTTTTGTTCCCGATCAACCAGTCGAATTTGAGCTCATTCCGACACAGTCGCGAAAAATGACGAAATCGCCACCAGCGCGATTTTTGTTTCCGATCGAACTGTCAAATTTTAGTCCATTCCTACACATTCGGGAAAAATGACGAAATTGCCCCCGGCGCGGTTTTTTGTTTACGATCAACCTGTCAAATTTTAGCCCATTCCTACACAGTC
>NW_019257428.1:0-1109 GCF_002742605.1 Olea europaea var. sylvestris
GGTCGCTACATTTCTGAAAAGTACATATGGGCCCAAAATGGACGCCGTTTGCAAACTTTACGCACAATTCTTCGAACGCCGACTCTCCGAGCATTCCAAATTTGAAAGTGCTCATTCTTTCGAAAAATGGCTGAAATCCCTCGTACGTCATGACGAAGTGGTGAGTTCAATCCAAAACGGTCGCTACATTTCCAAAAAGTACTTATGGGCCCAAAACGGACACTGTGTGCAAAAGTTACGCTCAATTCTTCGATCGCCGACTCTCCAAGCGTTTGAAATATGCAAGTGCTCATTCTTTTGAAAAATGGCCAAAATCACTCGTAGGTCACAACATTGTGAGTTCAATCCAAAACGGTCACTACATTTCAAAAAAGTACTTATTGGCCCAAAACGGACACCGTGTGCAAAAGTTACAATCCATTTTTTGTACCCCGACTCTCCAAGCATTCCAAATATGCAAGTGCTCATTCTTTCAAAAAAATGGCCGAAATCCCTCATACGTCACGATGTAGTGGTGAGTTCAATCCAAAACGGTCGCTGCATTTGAAAAAGTACTTATGGGCCTAAAATGGACACCGTGTGCAAAAGTTACACACAATTCTTCGTCCGTGGACACTCCAAGCGTACGAAATATGTAATTGCTCATTCTTTCGAAAAATGGCCAAAATCCCTCGTACGTCACGATGAAGTGGTGAGTTCAATCTAAAACGGTCGCTACATTTTCAAAAAGTACTTATGGGCCCAAAACGGACACCGTGTGCAAAAGTTACGCTCAATTCTTCGTACGCCGACACTCCAAGCGTTCCAAATATGCAAGTGCTCATTCTTTCGAAAAATGGCCAAAATCCCTCGTACGTCACGATGAAGTGGTGAGTTCAATCTAAAACGGTCGCTACATTTCTGAAAAGTACATATGGGCCCAAAATGGACGTCGTTTGCAAACGTTACGCACAATTCTTCGATCGCCGACAATCCGAGCATTCCAAATTTGAAAGGGCAAATTCTTTGGAAAAATGGCCGATAGCCCATACGTCATGACGAAGTGGTGAGTTCAATCCAAAATGGTCGCTACATTTCCAAAAAGTACTTATGGGCCCAAAACGGACACC
>NW_019257429.1:0-1109 GCF_002742605.1 Olea europaea var. sylvestris
AATGCAAATGAACATAATCGTGTTGAAATTTTTGTCAAATTTGATTGTAAACACGCCAATGAACTAAACACATGTGAAATTTTTGTAAAATTTGATTGGGAACGCGCCAATGAACCAAACCAATGTGAATTTTTTTTTATCAAATTTGATTGGAAGTGCACCAATGAACATAATCCAGGAGAAATTTTAGTCAAATTTGATTGTAAACGAGCCAATGAACCAAACTTAGGTGAAATTTTAGGTAAATTCGATTGGGAACGTGCCAATGAATCAAACTCAAGTGAAATTTTAGTCAAATTCGATTGGTAACGTGCCAATGAACCAAATCAATGTGAAATTTTAGTCAAATTTGATTAAAAATACGCAAATGAACATAATCCAGATGACATTATTGTTAATTTTGATTGTAAACACGCCAATGAACCAAACTCAGGTGAAATTTTAGTCAAATTTGATTGGTAACGTGCCAATGAACCAAATCAATGTGAAATTTTGGTCAAATTTGATTGAAAACAAGCAAATGAACATAATCTAGGTGAAATTTTAGTCGAATTTGATTGTTAGTGTACCAATGAACCAAACTCAAGTGAAACTTTTGTCCAATTTGATTGGGAAGGCACCAATGAACCAAATCAATGTGAAATTTTAGTCAAATTTGATTGGAAACACGGAAATGAATATAATCCAGAAGAAATTTTAGTCAAATTTGATTGTTATCGCGCCAATAAACCAAACTCGGGTTAAATTTTAGTCAAATTTTATTGGGAACACTCCAATGAACTAAACCAATGTGAAATTTTAGTTAAATTTGATTTGAAACACTCAAATGGACATAATCCTGGGGAAAATTTTGTCAAATTTGATTATAAACGCGCCAATGAACCAAATTCAAGTGAAATTTAAGTGAAATTTGATTGTAAACGCGCCAATGAACCAAACTCATGTGAAACTTTAGTCAAATTTGATTGGAAACTTGCCAACGAACCAAACTCAGGTGAAATTTTAGTCAAATTTGATTGGGAACGAGCAAATGAACATAGTCCAGGTGACATTATAGTCAAATTTTATTGTAAACGCTCCAACGAACCAAACTCAGGTGAAATTTTAGT
>NW_019257430.1:0-1109 GCF_002742605.1 Olea europaea var. sylvestris
AACTTGATCTCGCCAAAATGATTTTTGTTCTCCATCACCAATATCGTTTGAGATTGTTGGGAAAATTTACATCAACGGGAAAATAGAGAAGAGATGATATAGAAAAGTGACCAAGAAGATGAAATAAACTTGAAGAACAAACCGAATATAAAAGGCTCAAACACAACATTATATCGTTGTCCTCAAACGATGTTTGCCTCATCTCGGTAATAATTTTGGTGCTTAAAGGATCTCGCGGCAAA
Source organism: Olea europaea var. sylvestris (assembly GCF_002742605.1). Lineage (NCBI taxonomy): Eukaryota > Viridiplantae > Streptophyta > Magnoliopsida > Lamiales > Oleaceae > Olea > Olea europaea. Next base: position 243 of record NW_019257430.1, read on the forward strand.
CGGTTTGGAGAATTAATCAAGCCTTGATATAGAGAAACACAAAAGCACAAGCATTTCTCCACCCAAACTTGAAGAGCACAAGAGGAATTGAATATGGAAGAAGAAGCATTTATCCTTCTATTGTGGAATTAACGGCATGATCATAATATAATCAAGTGTTTTTTTTCCTTTAAATTCTTATGATAAAAAACCACCTATATATAGTCATGGAACAAGGCCACACGAAGTGGTGCCAAAAGGTCATGAAGAGATGTAAGATTTTCTCCAAAAGCTACCAAAATATAAACTGAAAACGACCTCTAACGGCTAAAAAATTGTACCATGTGGTCTCTAATGACTAAAAAATTATACCATGTGACCGCATGGTACAACTCCATGCGGTCACATGAAGTATTTCAACAAGCCCCTTTCATTTCTGTTAATGGCCATGTGATCGCATGGCCTAAATTTTGGGCCTCTGTTTTAGTTTCACGTTTCAATTTTGTTTCTTTCCATTCTTCACACATATTTATTTATTTTGAACAACATATTTCCAACAGTTCTTAACCTCATATGCAAGTTGGAATTACTTAAAGTTGGGTTTGAACTTATTTATGATGTACAAATAGCAAACATGTTAATGAAAGTTGAAAAATACTTCACAAGTTAAATGAATGTTACAAGAAAAGGATAACTTCACCATTAGCTCCATCTAAGCATGCTACTCAAGTTGGAAGCCCAAGTTCTTCACAAACTACTTTGGTTGTATTTATACCTATTCCCTCAATTTTTAAGCCCCCGTTTAGCCCCCATCAAATTACATTTCATTTTTTATTTTCCTATTTTCAACAACACAATCTTTCATAAAATAATATTACACATAAATCG
>NW_019257431.1:0-1109 GCF_002742605.1 Olea europaea var. sylvestris
TTTTTTTTTCCAAAGACACTAAATTCTTGGTAACAAATGCTTACTCAAATCGTGTCTTTTGTCTTATAATTAGTTCATTATTTTCATGGAGGGCTGTGTTTCGAGCCCCTAAAACCCTTTTCTTTAATATCTTCATATTTTGTATATAGAGGTGTAGATATGGCGATGTGGCTTTGAATCGTTGTACATTAGATACATGTTCATCTAATACCAGTTCTGTAAAACATAGCAGGATTCAATCTAATTGTGTAGATAAGGTGGTGTAATCTTTGTTAGTGCACGGTACTTCTTCGCATGCAATAAATATTATGGGAGAAAAGGCTCAAAAATACAATTTGAACTGAAACGAGAAAAGGCTGGGAGACCCTAGAAGGAAGCTGATACAGGTGTCTCAGCTTGTTTTCTATGACTATGTTAAACATCGAAGAAAGGGTTATACTTAAAGCCCTTGTCAATACTACTGCTAGTATTATTAATAGATGCACGAACCATCTTTGAAGATGAGAAAGTTGCTTGCTCTTTAGAAGCAAAGAGATTTGGATGACAATTTTCATCGTCATCATCAAATGTGGTCCATCTTTTCGAGTTTTGCTTCTCCTTGGCTAGTACTCGGGAATTTCCCATCTCTCCAACATGTTGCTTGAATTCTTTTCTGACCACATCTATCACGATATCACCATATCGATCACACCATGATCTGAAATAACCAAGAACGCTGTTAGCACGGGGGCACAGAGTGTTTCTGCAACAGCTTTAAAAAGCAAGATAATTTCATTCCAATTCACGAAGTTCATCTGATCAACAGCAAGTATTTGAATGTTGATGATGAAAAAAGTGCAAGGAGCCTTACTTGGGGAATAACCTTTTCAGGTCAGCCTTATCAACTGGAAGCCTTGTTGAGATTGCTTCAAGTTGATCATCTCTGGGGAGTCATATCAAGTTAATAATAGTTAGTCTATGTAATAACAAGGCCACTATATACAAATGCAAATTAGTTAGCAGTGGAACATATCAATCAAAATTTCAAAGTGAAGAAAAAAAGGAAACAACTTTGCTGACAATTACATATTTTTTATTTTGTCAGAAGAGTCCTCCGAGTATTTTGGTTT
>NW_019257432.1:0-1109 GCF_002742605.1 Olea europaea var. sylvestris
GCCCGTCCGATGGAGAGAAGGTAGCCATGAGGAGAATAGGTGCTAGAAATTAGGATTTAAGGTTGATATCCCTGAGTTCCATAATAGAATGAGTCCAAAAGAATTCTTGGATTAGGTGACTGCAATGGAAGAGGTTTTGGAGTTTAAGAAGATTCCTGCTTGTAAATGTATGCCACTTATTGCCATGAGATTTCGTGGATGAGCAGCGACGTGGTGGCAATAGACAAAGGTGATGAGGTCCAGATTTGGGAAGGAAAAGATTGTATCTTGGGATAAATTAAAGAAGTACATGAAGAAGTAGTTTATGCCCTATAATTATGTTGGACCATGTATCAGAGATTGCAGAACTTGCATCAACGCATGAAGACGGTTGATGACTATACGACGGAGTTTTACATGCTGATTACCAATAATGAGGTGATGGAAATGGAAGAACAATTAGTGTCGCGATATGTGGGTGGTCTTCATCCCCAAACACAGGACACCCTGAATATGTTTGATCTTGTGACTGTTTCTAAGGCACATCAATGGGCAATACAAATAGAGAAGTAGCAGTCCAGGTGAAATATAGGTCTTAACACTACAAGGGATTCTTCCAATAAACCACAGTAGAAAACAATCCATCCTAGTAATCTTAGCTAGGCTGGTTCTTCTAGAGAAAATCTTATTCAACGATCAACACGTCCCGGAGGTGGTGTTCATTGTTTCTCTTGCGGAGGTATGGGTCACAGACAATCTGAATGTCCCAAAATTTTGTGCAAAGGACTCTTTGTTGATGAAGAGTATGGCGATTATGAAGAGGTTTCTTGTATTTGACAATGGAGATACTGGAGAAGCAACAAAGGAGAATGAATTTGTTGTTGGTAATGTGGGATAAGCGTTGGTGGTGAGATGGAGTTTTCTAACTCTCCCAAAGAGTAATAATATAACTGGCTGCGTAATAATATCTTCCAGTCTACATGCACGATTGGGAAAAAGTCTGCAAGTTTGTTATTGATTCTGGGAGTTGTGAGAATGTAGTGGTTGAGAAGGTCGTTAAGAAGTGGGGTTTGCAGACTAAGAAGCATCCCAAACCGCATAAGTTAGCTTGGTTGAAGAGAGGTGTTCGC